>NC_073232.2:59658181-59961212 GCF_029281585.2 Gorilla gorilla gorilla | reverse complement strand
TTGGCCAGGCTGGTCTCGAACTCCTGACCTCACGTGATCTGCCCGCCTCGGCCTCCCAAAGTGCCGGAATTACAGGGGTGAGCCACTGCACCCAGCCCTAATACTTCTAGTCTTGACTCAAGTATACCTGCAACTCTCCAAACTCCTGTGATTTGGGGCTAATATAAGAATCACCTGTCACTAGTTCCATTGAATAACTAAATTTTTTGTAGGAAGAAGCGTCGAAAGGCTTTCAGAGAACCATCAGTCAAGGCATGGACTGGTATATGGTGTACCTTAAAATTACCAGGGAAGCATCTTATAATTTTGATTTCCTGGAAAGCATTGCAGAACTACTAATAAAGAAATTGTGTTCAGGGCAACAAAATGTTTATTGTATACAAGTTACTCACCGTCTATATTACTCATAAAATTGATAACAACTGCTCATAAGAAAAACAAAATTGTGATTTTAATTAAACTTATTTCTGTGTTGGGATTGTTGGTGCCATGATTTTTACCCACTGAACTTCAATTATGAACCCTAGAAATATTCCCTACCTTGAGTTCTTCACCCTGTAGAATTTTCACTTTTTTCTGGTGTACAGACATTTTAAAGTTTCAGATTAAAAAATAACTATCAATTGTATTTATTTTGTAAGAAAAGTGTTAAAATAAATACTGTGAAATGATATTTAGAATAAATTCTTTGTTGAAAGAAAAAATATAGAAGTAAAATTATTATAAAGAAATGAGTACAACTCTGTTATGTTAAATGGAAATTAGGAATAGTGGTAGGAAATCTTTACTTTATTTTTTAGATATGTATTTCATAATTTTGGATACTAAAATGATTACCAGGAAGCAACTTCCAGTAATGATGTGCATTATTACCAGATATATTTTTGTCTCTCAATTCCATTCTCAAATATAAGAAATTAATGTTCTTTGGAAAAAAATGGTTAAATTTAAGTCTGAGGCAGGAAAGAAACACACAAAATTGGAACTAGAACGTAAATTTTTGACCAAAAAGCACAATATCAAAGACTGATGAGTCATAACCAAAATGATAGGGTGGCAGGTCTGAAGAGAATCTTATAGGGCAATACATGATCATTAGAGTAACAAAAATAAAAAAAAAATTGTTTAATCTCCTAATGACTACTGCAGTTGATTGAGACACATAAATTATCTAAAAGTCCAATAGTTCAAAATAAGTTTAAAAAATAATAATTTGACACTATTTAAAATAGCTAGTGTACCAAATACCTACTTTGAAAATTGATAAATTAAAGAACAGGAATTTTTCTGATTCAGTTTTCTGTAAAAATTCTGAGTTTTGTAAAAGTAGGAAAATATATCATAAAATTGCTTTTTAAATACCCCTCAAGATATAATTGATGCAGTCAACAATTATCAACAGATATTAAAACCATTACTTGAAAACTTGTTTGGTGACTGGATATTCACAAGACATTAATGTATTACCATGGTAATTATTTGTTCATTATAAAGGGAAAACAAAAAATGTGCACTTGTGGGTTCAAGCTGTCACAACTTGAACCTGGTGACCCATCACTAAGAGTGGACTTTTAGTGCTTCATGATATAATGTAAAATGAAATAGAAGCATCATACTATGGTCTTGCAATAAGGCTGAAAAAAAAATACTGAGGCCTTTGCCTCTAGTTTTCAGTTCACAGGAAACAGAATAAATATTTAAAAAAAAAAAAAGATTAACATATCCATAAGGAAGCAATAGTATTTGTAGAGTTCTGAACATTATGAAGGAAACCTGATCTTATTCCTCTGATAAGGCAATGAAGTTGGATTAGAAAAGATTTATAACCGGTAAATCTATTCTTAAAAAATCTTATCTATCAGGGTTGGGGGGCTAGGAGAGGAATAGCATTAGGAGAAATACCTAATGTAGATCACGGGTTGATAGATGCAGCAAACCACCATGGCAAGTGTATACCTATGTAACAAACCAGCACATTCTGCACATGTACCCCGGAACTTGTCTTATCGTTTCAATTAAACAAATGATAAAAATACTATTTTGTTTTACCTGTCAATGTGAAAGTGTGTTGAGTATTAGATAAAATTAAGAAACTTTCAAATTTCCATTATTGAAAAACAATTCTTTCTTTAAAAAGCTGCATACTGACGATCCATGATGACAGTTCTTGATTCAAATACTTTGGTAAATCAAAAATAAATAAATTAAACATGGTGCATGTTAAACATCATTCAATCTTGACGATGTGGGTATTAGATTCATTAAAATAATCTCTTTTATATATACATATATTTAAAACCTTTAGGAAAATTTAATTTAAAGACATTTTAAGGCATATTCAGTGATCTTTTAATTACTACATTTTGGTTAAATTTGGCCTCCTTTTGACTACCTAAATTATAAAGCCAAAATGTTCATCTATAATTCAGATTTCATCTTTGCTCTACACTGCCATGGGTTTAACCAACCAATTCTAATCCACAGTCTACTTTTTATAATTCACAAAAAGTAATAGTACAATGAAAAATTTAATAAATTTCTCCTGTAATTTGTTTGAATTTCTGGATACCACTGGTTAAGATAAATCACATTTGTAGTAGTTGCTATTGCTTGATTTTTTTTAAGTCTAAATGTTTGACTTATGTCTTAACATGGATCCCTTTCATTAGGGAGATAAAGTAACTTTTTACCCAAGCAAAGTCAACTCAAATATAAAGTAGTAGTGCCCTAAAAATAATTAAAATAACTATTGCTTTAAAATACTTATATAATTTTAATACAGATTTATTATATTGTTAGAATAATTAAATAATATTCAAAAATTTTTATAAATATAAATATTTAAATAATATATCTATACTTTACAAAAAATATAATATTGTCATTTTGAATATCTAAACATCAAAAAGCCAATAGTCATTCTTTGTATATAGTCCCATATTATCTCTCAAAAGTGAACTGTTGATGTTTATCTGAATAAGTAATTTTTCTAGTATATTGTTATCAGTTTTAATTTTTTCACACAATTAAAACACTTCTTTAAATTTGCATTTTGTGGTCAACATATTTGAAATTGTTGTCATTCTAATCAACACTTCTCAATTGATCATAATATATTTTTTGAGCAAATACTCCTTCTTTAGGAGCCAAGGTAACTAGGAAGATTAGATCAAATCTGCTAACAAATAGGCATTATCAATCTTACAAATAGAATGCATAAATATTTTATCTGAAATATTTAAATAGACACTATTCCTTAGACTGAATTGAGAATTTTTTTAACAAAAGAAAAAAAAAACTAATAAAATTAGTGATTTCATTTCTCATTTAGTGAATTTTAGCAAAATTGTTATGGGATGAAATCGCTGGTCTTCTGTTTTCTATTAAAGAATAGAATATAACCTATCTGATTAAAAATAAGAGTTCTGATTGTCACTTCAAGAATGGCAATGGGAGGAGTTCTGCAGACAGACATGCTCCCTAGTGAAACAGACATAAATTGTGAAAAATAAAGATAAAAGAATATTTGAAGTCTCTTGAAATGGTCTTAAGGGCAAATTACAAATAAAAAAATTATTCAAGAAAATCTACTAATATTCACTAGGTGCACTGAGAATCTGTGGCATTTGAACTGGAACCTACTCCTTTTCTCCTATAGCCCCTCAACCCCAGTATAATGGATTTTAACTCTTAATAAGTACATCCAGAACATGGGATTTCTTCTCTCACCTTACATCTGAAGGCTATGGTATATTCCTGGTAAGGGTGGGACATCAGTATTCTCATTCCCTTCCTACCCCAGCTACCTGATACAGAGGCAATTCCAGGAGAGTTTGGCCAAGAGGTTGGAGGCTCCCTTCTTCCACTAGATCTCACTCATAAATGAGGTCTTTGCCACAGAAGCGTGCTGATAATACTTGTGCCCAACTGCTCCCACCTAGCTTATTCATAGAGTAGAGCTTCCATTCTTCTTTACATAAAGATAAAGGCAAATAAAAATGCCCAGAAGTTGCCATTCCTAACCAGAGCTCTTCCAAAGTAGCAGTGGACTCAAAGAAACAGGTCACTATTCCTGGCATCAGCTCCAGGTCCATAGCTCAGAGACTTTGTCTAAGTGGAGATGCAGGCCATATAAACAGAGAACTCTAAAGCTCTCCTGAATTTGAACCAGTCTGTGGGAGAAAAGAGGCCAAAGCAGGATGACAGAACAGTCCCCCTCCAGTGATTGTCCCTCCACAGAAATGTAATTTGAGAAACTCTCCGTGTCCCCAAATATCTTCACAATAGCTAAGAGAACCAGGTGAGAGATCACAGCACCTGATTATAGCACAATGATAAAAGACACATTGAAGAGGGCAGGAAGGACAGTCTTACATTACCATACAGACCCTCTCCCAACCCAGACAGCACAGTGCAGAAAGAGATACCATCCACTTGAGAGAGAAAGAGGAAAGTAGGCATAGAATTTTATCTGAAAAATCCCATATTGCGCCCATGATAGTAAAACCTAGCACTAGGCATTACCCCATGACTCTTGACTCCAAGGTAGTAACCACAGACTGAGCATCTAAACCCATTCTGACACCAGACAAGAATATATAACTCCTGTGAGAAAAACGTTAGTTATAGCTTGCATCACTACTGGCTGACTATAGTGGCCTTGGGCTTCAAATAACTCACAGCAACAGGCTGGCCTCAGCAGCCATGAGTTTTGAGTATACACCAGTGCTGTGCCTGTCTTAGCAGCCAAAATATTGTTCAGTCCAGCATTGTTCCAGTTATGATGGTCTTGGGTTTAGGGCTTCCACTAGCTAGCACTACAAGAAATGCAGTGGTCAGGGCTTAGGGACAACACTAGATGACCAACTCAGAATCTCAGGATGGGCTTACTATAGAAGGATGTTCCTCAACAAACCTAGAGTGCAAAGAACGGAGCAAGTACCTACTTCTTCAATGTGCAAGGATAAACACGTGACAAGGATTTAGAACAATCAAGAAGACATGACATCATCAAATGGACAAAATAAGGTACCAGTCACCAACTTTAAAGATATGGAAATTTATAAACTGTGTGACAAAGTATTCAAAGTATCTGTCTTAAGAAAGCTAAAAAATCTGTGAGAACATGTAAACAATTAGAAAACATAGGTAAAACAAGTGATGAGAATAAGAAATTTAAGAGAGACTAAAATAATAATTAAAAGAAATCGAATAGAAATCCTGGAGATGAAAAATTAAATGAACGAAGTGAAAAATGTAATAGTATTAACAGCAGAATTGATCAAGAGGAAAAAATTATATAAGTTCAAAGACAGGTTATTTGAAAACATACAGCCAGGGGATAATAAAATGAAAAAATGAAGAAAGCTTATGGGATTTGTGAGATAGTATTAAAGGAGAAAATGTATGAGTGATTGGTGTGCAAGAGTGAATGGAGAAAGATAAAGGGATAGAAAACTTATTTCAAAGAATAATAGCACAAAAAAATCAAACTAGAAAAAAGATATAAATATCCAGGTAGAGGAAGGTCAAAGGTTTCCAATGAGATACAATCCAAATAAGACTACTCCAAGACATATTATAATCAAATTGTCAAAGCTGAAAGAAAAAGAGTGAATCTTCAAAGCGACAAGATAAAATATGCAAATAAATGGAGTTCGAATGTGCCTGTAGTAGACTTCTCAGTAGAAACTTTACATGCCAGGAGATAAGATAGTAGGATGATTTATTCATGGTGCTGAAGGAAAAAAAAATAAAATCTATGCCATTGAAGAATATGGTACCCAGCAAAGCTGTCCTGCAGAAGTGAAGGAAAAATAAAGACTTTCCAGGAAAAACAAAAGATGGAGATTTTCATCACCACCAGAACTGTCTTATAAAATATGCTAAAGGTAGTACTTCAAGCTAAACGAAAAGAAGGCTAATGAGTTTAGCCTAATGAGTTAGCCTAAAAGAAGGCTAATGAGTTTCGTGTTGTTTTTACAACACAAAAACATGTAAAAATATAAAAGTCACTGGAAAAGGTAAGGACACATTCAAATTCAGAATTCTCTAATACTGTAATGGTGGTGTGTAAATCACTTACAATTTTAGGATGAAGGTTAAAAGACAAATCTATTAAAGATAATAAGTACAATAATTTGTTAAACACTATGCAATATTAAAAGGACTAAATTGTGATGTCAAAATTGAGGGCCAAGTGAAAACAGAGTTTGTTTTTTTTTTCTATGAAAGTTAGGTTGTTAAGCACTTAAAAAACTTGATATTACTATGTTTTCTGTGAGCATCATGGTAATCATGAAGCAAAATCTATAACAAATACCTTAAAAACCAAAAGGAAGAAACAAAATATACTTCCAGAGAAATCACTTAATTATAAAGGAAAATTGCAAACACTCTCTAGTTACAGGAGCCAGAATAAAAATGGATCAATCTGTGAAGTTATTTATGTGCCAGATCATTGTTGAAAACAATAGAGCAATCAGCATGTAATTAATGGAGCTTAATAGCTCTATGTAATTAGGAAAGAGACAGTCAAAGAGAACCCTGTCAAACCACTGTTATCTCAAGGTGACAGTGTACACACCCAGGGTTGTACCATCATTATAATAGTTCTGTCAGTCACTAAACAAATACACAAGTGAACAACAGTAATAAGCTGTGGGGAAAGGTGAAAAGAGTATAGAGTGTTGCTACAATATATTACCGAAAATATCTAAATTTCAACAACAAAAAATGATGATTTATGCAAGAGACAAGAAAGTAGAAACCATATGAAAGAAAGGAAATAAACAAAGCAGGCAATAGAAACTGTGAGAGGGACCAGATGTTGGATTTAGCAGACAAAAAACTTTCAAAGTAGTAATCATAAATATGTTCAAAGAACTAAATCACATCCTTAAGAACATAAAGGAAGTCATGATGGCAATGTCTCAATAAATAAACAATATAAATAAATATATAGAAATCATAATAAGAACCAAATAGAAATTCTGGAGTTGAAAAGTACAACTGAATTGAATAAACAATTTACTAGGCTCAATAATGGGTTTGACCTGGCAGAAGACAAAAATTAGTCAACAAACATTAGAACCAAAAAAGGTATATGACATTGTAGTAGAGTCATGGACAAGGATTGAGTTTAGGTAAAATTTATGCCAAGAAAATTTTTAACAGACACAAAGCAAAGCAGGGCTGTATATAAAGGAGTCAATATCAGTTCCAAATAACCAAGCTGACACAGGGTCTTTCTTCCTCGGGAATTACAAAGTTAAGATAAATGTGGAATATTACCTCAGGAAGCCACTTGTTTGATGTTCTGTATCTGTGTTGGAAATTAGACTGCTTTGCTATGTTAAGGTGACTTAAATCTTCTAGAAGAGAGTAAGATGTTTTATTTACTAATATAATTTCAAAAAAAATTTTATGGCCTATTTTAGAATATGAAATCATTCTTGAGTAATAAAATAGTAATCACTCAAAGAAAAGAGTTGTTGGGACACTTTACAGCTGCAGAATATTCCATGGAGAAATCTTGTTTCCTGTTGACTCTACAGTTGGATTTATCTGAGTCTGTTTGTCCAGCGTGAGGAATGATAGATAACCTGATTTTTTACTAGAAACATCTATTGCTACTGATGATAAATATAATTTCAACATTGGCATTGTTCTTCTGCTAATGGTGCTAAAACATTAAAGATATCATTTCACTTACATTTCAGCACAAGAATGGTCAATTTTTATTTTTATGTCAATGGAAAGTTAGACTTCTTACAGTAATAGGTAAACTAATGTTTTGTAGCTGAATGTGTTTCCACTGCTTACAAGCACAGTGTTCTAAATATTTGACCTTTGATGTGGATATTGGTGCTTCTTCAGTGGATTTATCCTCTGGATTTTCTTGGTTTCTGTGCACTATAATCACAAAAGCCCCAATGAGGATTTAAATGTCAATGAAAATTTTATTCAAATTATACTTTAATCACCACATTTTTTAGTATTTAAATTGCAGTACCTAAAGTTTCATTTTAAACTTATTATTTCAAAAGGATGTACTATAGAATAAAAATTTGTTCCTAAAAACTAAAGCCAAAACACAGCAGCAAGAATGCTCAACTGTTTTCTATAAGCTCTATGATACCCTATTTCTGTTCACTTTTCTGAGCTGTGCAGCCTATTTCTGAGCACATTTCATGTACACCTAATGTACAATTCCCGACATTTATCCTTGACCTGACCTACAAGAGACCTAAAATATTAGGACATTTTGAACACTGCAGGATTACCTATGAGAGTACTGCCAATTTTTCAGCAAATGCCCAGCACAGTGAGAGAAGCACTGGATGCCTCTCCACTTGTGCTTCTGAACTCATTTTGCAAGATGTACTTTGCAAGGAAGGAGTTATCTATGCTGTGTCTACAACGGTAGTAAATGACAACCATCTTCACTGAGCATGCTTGCTTAGAAAATAGCAGAAGTTTAGGTAAAAAGTGAAGGCTTGTGGAACAAATCTCAGTTACTTTCATACATTTTGTAGTAATAACATTTACCTAACCATGATGCATTGTTGAAAAATGGAAACCTACGAGATGCTGAACTGGATGGAATCCAGGACTATAGACAGCTATAATTGAGACTCTGGCAGGTGAACATCTTGTATGGTTATATTTACATCGGTGGAAAAAAATGTAAACTCACTCAAGATATGTAATCAAAAATGGGTTCTTGATTATAAGGATACAGAATGATCTAATATGAAGAGTACTTAGGAAATTGAGTTGTCCCTCCAGAGGAACTGGATCTAAGAGATGCTTTTCTTTGCATACCTGTTCTTTCTGAGTCTTTCACTGCCTAGTAACTCTATACTGTTCGACCTTATGGGGGAGAAAGGAAAATCAATGCTAAAAGCTAAGGCTATAGGAAAGGACTGCCAGATAATGAGGGGCTTTAGAATCACATTAGTGTGTTTAGAATCTATTCTTCAGGCAACGGGAAAATAATAGGATGTAGGCAAGAAAATATAATCGTATTTATATGTTAGAAAGATGAATGTGACTGAAGAAAAAAATTCTTAAGACTTCCCAAGAGAAGAAATTGTAAAATCTACTTTTCAAAAATTTCTTGTGCCTCGTCAACAGTTGCAGCCTTCCAGGAAGTGATTTATTTGCTGATAGAATGTGTCCCAAGTGTACAAATTAAGCATTCCTTCCTACCCAATCTCACAGGCAGAAAAAAAGAAGCATTTGAATTGTACTTATATTTCTCATTATGCTTCAGGTTCTCAAATTGGTGTGAAACAACTTCCTCTGTGAATAGTATTTTGTATACTATGCCAAGGGAGTACACCACAGGGCAATAAATGCAGATGTTTTCTGAGTGGGGGCTTCCCATAAAGGAAGACCATATTATAATTTGGAGGAAACTTTTTTCATTACTTTAAATATAAGCACTGTCAGAATACAGAGGAAATGGCTTAATATATATAAATATTAAAATTTAAAGGCCCAAATATTAAGTACAGGTGTATAAATGGTGTTTTGCACTGTATTTTTATATTTTATCTTTTTAATATTTTCTTCTATAATATGTATTTCAATGTAGTAATTATTAAGTATTTCTTATCTTCAAGGAATAATAATGATTATGTAGGGCTGTGTTTCAAAGTCTTTGTAGGTCAGTGGCAGTCTGGCTCTCTGAGATTCTTCTCTAGAGCTTATTAAATACAAAATTCATAGGTCTCCTCCTCAAGAGTCTGATTCAGTGGATCTGGAAACCATTTACATAAATATTATAAAGCTGAGTTGGAGAAATTTTCTATTTTCAAATATTTGCAAGTTAGAAATGTTTCATTTCAGCCTCTTATATTCCATTCTTCCTGCTCTACAGAAATATATATTTACCATGCCTTCACTAACACTTGAACCTGCTAAGCAGAAATCCTCCTGTCTATAGCTTAATTCTGTCCTATTTATTCCTATACATAGTATACTTCACAGCACTTTGAATATAAAAACTCCTATGAATTTTGCCTCCTAAGGAATTCAATTACTCCTCACTATCTTGACTACCACCACTCTTATCTAAGTTACACTCATCTCTTTCATAATCTACAGGTGTAGCTTCCTAATTAGTCTACCTCCATCAGGCTGTGCTCCCTCCAATCTATTCCTCATAACATAGATGTATCCAACTTTTTAAAATGCAAATTGAATCATATTGTCACCAGCTCACCTGCCTACACGCACGCGCATGCACATACACACACACACACACACACACACACACACACACACACACTCTTTACCCTTAAACAATTTCATTTTCCTTCAAGAGGTTTTTATTGCACATAGGATAAAGTCAGCATTCCTTAGAAGACTACAGTCTACATATACTAGCCATTACTACCTTTCCAACGTAACCTCACATCACTACTTTATTTTCATTCTGTGTTCTGACCACTGCACTTTTTTTTTAAAGATATCTGGACTATGGTTGACAGAATAATGCCATAATGCCCCCAACCCAAGGTTCCCACTTAATAATCCCTGGAACCTAGGAATGCATCATATTATATGGTATAAGGATATTGATGATGCAGATTGAATCAATATTGCCAATAAGTTAATTGTAATATAAGATGACCCCGAACAGTCTGATTGGGAACAATCTAATCGCATGATTTCTTGGAAGCAGAAGAAGCAAACGAAGAGAGTTAGAAAAATGCAAGTTTTCATTTTAACCAAGGAATATGGTTCCCTCTAGAAGCTGGGAACAGAACAGATCTCAGCTCATTGCCAACACAAAAATAAGGGGGACCTTAATCTTACGACAATGAGCTGAACTACACCAATAACTTGAATGAGCAAGGTAATCAACTCTTCCCTAGAGCCTCCAGAAGATATCATATTCTGCCATCACCTTGATGTCAGCCCATGAGACTGGTGTTGTACTGCTAACCTACAGTATTGTATGATAATTAGTTCAGTTTGTTTTATGCCCCTGAGCTTTTGTTGAATTGCCACCCCAGCAATAGAAAGCTAATTCTTATACCCAAGATGTTATCCGGTGATGTTCCCTGCCTAGAATATGTTTTCTCTCATATTCACAAAACTCGTATTCATTAGATTTCAAGTTTAAAAATTCGATTTATCTTCCACTTTTTAAAAAGTTCTCTTTCAGTTGGAAAAAAAACCCTCCTATTTCTGAATAATTTGGGCAGTACTATCAATGTACACTCTTGCACAGCTGTAAATATTTCAGTGCTATTTTTAATAGTAGATTGCAAACCCCTAGGAGCCAGATATATAACTTCATACTTTCTTGCATTTCTTCTTGTAAGCAGTATATTTTAATTTTGTTTACTTTGAACACTTTGCACCTTTTATCCAGTAAAAAAACAGATAAAAGGAGAGTGTTATTCTAGAAATAGGTATTAAAAAGAGCAAGACCCATCCACTCTGCCCCAATCCTCCTCACCATACTGACAGAGTCGCTACATTAACTTCTAGAGTTCTGGGACAAACCCGGGTCACATACAGCAAGGAATATTCACTGTTTGAAACTCGCTGGATGCTACCTATCCAAGGAAGAAAATATATCTATAATTGTCCATAATAAACCTCATATTATCATAACATAAGGTGGGTACATTAATTAAAAAAAAGCATGTTTAGAATTGGGTTTGACTATGTCTAGAGGATACCAGTAAATTTCAAAAAGAAATTGGATATAGAAAGGTCTTCATTAATTACAGGAACCTGGAAAGTGGCAAGTGGTTTGACTGGTGAGAGATACTTGAAGGATCAAATTTAGACAACTGTATACAAAGAAATAATAAACTGGAAAAGAAATAATCATTTGGATGTCATGGGAGTGGGGGGAAAGTGTGTGGATTTTAGTGTCTTGGGTCAATGCTCACAGACAGTTTCTACCACAGAAGGGGAATTAAATATCCAGGTAGTTGCATAATGCTTACACAGTGAGCCTCAGAACAGAGTAAACATGGTGGTGGCAGTGGAGGTTCTAGATGGGACCCAAAGTGTGTCTCTCTCAAAAATTCCTTCTCTGAATTCCAGGTGTTAGAGGAGGTGCCCAGGGCACTGAACTTTCTGAAGAAGCTTTGCTTGCTCTGGACCTCTCAAACCTAATAGCCTTCTCTGTAACCTTTCTGTGTAGGGGACATGAGCCTTCCCAAATGTGACATATATTCAACATATAAAAAGGCCTACTAAGTTCTCTAGCTTTCTCTTAGTGCATTGAAGATGCAGGGTACAATAAACTGTCCTTCATTCAGAGTGGGTGTTCTAGCATGGTTCAGACCTTGAAACTTGAGAATCTTTACTAATGTGGTACCCTGAATCTTTGCAGGATTACCTCCCAACTACTAGAATTAATGTGTCTTGCCAGAGAATCTGGAGTACGTGCCATTTTCTACTTTTCAGGTGCACTTATGTGGAGACAAGATGATCTCTTCTGAAAGAGAGTGGGATACTGAGCAAAGGAGTGGAGCAAAGCCATGAAATGAGTTACTGACCTTTCCAAGTGAACATTAATTTGCATTGTCCTATCTAATGAGAATTAAAAATAGCATACTGACTAAATAATTTAACACATGCCAAGTCTCAAAAGTTGTGTTGAGCTATTCCAGTGAAAATACTACATCCAGCCTAGCTGTTGTGACTAGGGCTAACAAATAATTAACTGTGGCTCACTGCCATGCAAAATGATCCATCTGGCTTTTACTGGGATTGGGATGATAAACTGAATAGACATAAGATAGATGTCACTAATTTAGCCTCCTTTAAGTCTTTTTGTGTGGCATTAATCTCTTCCAGTCTACATAGGATGAAACATGGTTTCTAATTTACTTACCTGGCTAGAGACAGGATCAGTTCTGTAGCTTCCAATTAACCATTCTTTTTTAGTATATTTTATTCCATAGATCTGAGAACCGGTATGATTATTCTGCAAAATGCTAACTATACTCTTACTGATTACAAACATGGGGACCACAAGAATGACCGAAGGGTGTCAGGGCAGCTTACTCTCACTGCAATATGAGTTTTTGTCTTTGCACAAGTTCACTCTAATACGGTTTATGATGGGACTGTTTTTCTATTGGTATCAGTGTCTGCTCAGAACCTGCATGCAGTAAGCCTTGTAACAGCTGTGTATTTCTTTTTCTAGAGTAGAGAGTTATTCCAGAAAATGGTCATAGGTCTCATTGATGAAAGCATTAGTGAATATGTTATGATGTATACTTGCTGAGGCATTGCTGGGGCTTTTCTTAAGGTGACTAAGCCTCTCCTTCCATGTCTGGCATCTAAGTCTGAGAACTAGCTTAAGCCTGAAAATTTGAAAAATAAATTCCGATTTTCTACTATTATGGGTAACATTGGCCTTCTGTTCACCTACTTTTGAGGTTTTTCATGTATTTAAGTCAAGTAATGTCCTTCTTAGCTGTCATCTAGCTCACCCATAGTGCAATATAGATTTATTAGACAACACCCCAGACCCTGTGGTCTAAGGTCTTTTGACTGCCATGTTGACCTTGCTAATCATGTCAGTCCGTCTCAGTTAAGTAGTTACCTGTCTTATGCTATTTTGGAATGTTACAATTGCCACTGGCTACAGAATCATCCCTTAAGAGGAACTCTGGCCTGCAGAAGACAGCAACCATTATCTTTACAAACAACATTGGTGACTGCTCTACTTAGTAAATTAATTATTGCTTTGGTAAAGAGTGTGTCCTTTGGCTCTTCCTGAATAATTTAGTAAGTTGGTAGATTCTCTGATATTATAAAATATATCTATTGCAACAGAATCAACTCTCTGAGCTTTTTCACGGTTTCTCCCACACTCTGACAAAGTATTTACAGCATTTCTGCCCCATTCATGGTAAGCCATCATTTATCCACACTTCAAAGATACACTCCGCAGTGCATGAGAACAAGCTCCAAGTGCCTTGCCTGGAAATTCAGTCATAAAGCACAGAAGAGAATTCCCTCCATATTCTTCCTGGCCTTATATCACCTAATCCCCATTCCACCATCTTCAAAATAAAATTATAAGCACATTCTCCAAGGTTCTGTACCTCCTTGATAGAACATTGTAACCTTCTCCCTTACCAAATCTAAAATAATACTTTCTACGTGACATGGTGATATTTGACCCCTGTTTTTTTCTTTGGATTCAATGAATAAAGGTAGGGGTAACTGCAAGAGATGAATGCTCATTTAACACTATATTTACCACATTCTCTGTGTTAATCTTTGTCTAACCCAAGCCTAGCATTTTTTGCCTTCACATCATAAATGACACTAATAGTACACAAATACCTCCAGAGCTTTTTGAATTATTGCTGACTACATACTCTTGAATAACAGGGTTATTGCATTATCATATGCATCCTCTTCCATCTTGATTCCATAACAATTTAACATAGGTCACAGTATTAGCAATAGTGATTCAATTATATGGGAAGGGTGATTGCTTCCCTAAACCCACCAGCATTAAGATCGCTGTTGCCATTTAGCTGTCTGGTGATCAATTCTGGAATTGTATCCTGAGTATCTACTTCTTAGGATCAATTCTGGCACCAAATGTTGTAGTTTAGGTTCTCCTAGAAAGCAAACCCTTAGCAAAATTGATGCTTGCTAAAACCTTAGCATTGATTAGAATTAAGTACAGGAAGAAGTTTATTTGTAATTGAATCTATGAGACATTAATAGGAAAGAAGAAATAAAACAGGAAAATAAAGGCAGCCAATTATATGTATGTTGTTAGTCAAGTGACCTGAGGTCATCTAAAGCTTAACCACACTAGATCTTCAGGATCCAGCACAATATATGCACAATGACTGGAAAAGCTGTGATGTTTATACACAAGTCACTGTTCATCATTAGTTGAGACCTATGAGGTATGACTGGGAATGGCAGTTAATTATCTGGCAATTCACTAGCCTACAGTACAGAAAGCAAACTTCACTCAGGTGGTCATAGAGCCCAGGCAAAGAAATACTCATATTGGCTACTAAGAGTTGAGACTGTGTTGAAGTGAAGAAGTAGGGGTGGCCGGGTGCGGTGGCTCACGCCTGTAATCCCAGCACTTTGGGAGGCCGAGGCGGGTGGATCACAAGGTCAGGAGATCGAGACCATCCTGGCTAACACGGTGAAACCCCGTCTCTACTAAAAATACTAAAAATTAGCCGGGCGTGGTGGCGGGCGCCTGTAGTCCCAGCTACTCGGGAGGCTGAGGCAGGAGAATGGCGTGAACCCAGGAGGCGGAGCTTGCAGTGAGCCGAGATCGCGCCACTGCACTCCAGCCTGGGCGACAGAGCGAGACTCCGCCTCAAAAAAAAAAAAAAAAAAAAAAAAAAATAAGTAGGGGTATGAAAGTAGAGCACCAGTGCTTCTGTTGCATAAGTCTCTGCTCCTAGGTCACTATAAGATAAGAAAAACATCTCAACTTTACATCCTTTCTTATTTCACAGGAATAAGAATATGCCTTTAAACTCTTGTTTCACAGAAATAAGAATATCCCTTTAAACTTTATTTCTGAAACTTTGTATAAACAGGCAACAAAATGAGCAGAAATAACATTGACCAATTAGGAAAGACAAATATACATACAAACTTAAAAATAATATTTGTTACTAGTCTTCTTTTAAATGTAAATTCTCTTCCACCCCTGATTTGTATTTCCTGGATTCCAATAGCATCAGGGGTAGATTCATATAAAATTACACAGACATTGCCCTGGGGAAATGTGGTTGGAACTGTGGCCATATCTAGTTGTTTTCTAATTCTCCTGTTTTCCACTTCTTAGATTTCCTTACAGGTGTAGATTCAATATTTTCTTTCAGGACCTGAGTTATGGTGAGTTACTGTTATGTAGTAACTTCTATTATGCTTGCTACCTGCATACACACAAGGTCTGAACCAAGAAGGCAGGAACAGAGCAACGCACACTGTATAGGACTTGTCCCAAGAAAATCACATTGTCATATCTCTTTTGTAACCTTGTTAAAGTCACTTGTTTCAAGTTGAAATATTTAGTATTAGAGTGTGACACCCCCAGGAATCCCTCCATCCACACAACAATCAGGCTGGCACTGCTCTACTTGCCCTACACAAATACACTTGAATATTTCCAAAATCTATGCCATTCCTCGATTCCAAGGACTTTCTTACTCAGGCTTACCCATATTCCTATTGAACTAGTTTGCCTTAATTATCTCCTTTACCGACTCAAAGTTGAATGGTTAAAAACCACAGCTATTCTACCTAGAAAAATAGAAACCTTGTCATTACCAAGATAAATAATGTCTTCTTACTAAAACTACCACATGTCAATATGAGCTACTTACATACATTTTATCTGTAAATTTAAAAATCATTTTCTCCTTTGAAATTTTTTTGCAATTATTGGAGTTATCTTACAATATGTATGTATGTCTTGATTATTAGGTCAACATAATAAACTTTATTAGCCTTGCTACAGGATTAGAAATTTATTCCATTTTGACCATCAGCTTTTTATAATCTATGCTATTATAATGAGCCTAAACTACTTATTTAAAACCCAAGGTTTCTCTTAGCTATTCAGTAGCAAAAGGTAATGTTCTTCAAAGAGAATACATATATATTCTGACTGAAATACTGAAACATAGTGCAGAAAGGTGCTAAAGGAATAAGTTCTTCATAGCTAGCTGTATTTTCAAGATGGTTCCCTTTCCAGAATTTTTTTCAAGATTTCACAAGTTTTCATACCCTATCTATGTAGTGCTTACTTTCTGCCAGAACAGCTTCATCAATAGGAGCAGACAGAACAAAGCTGTGACAGGGAAGTTACACTGAGTCTATTTGTTGACCACAGTTTATTTCCCAACATTCATAGATCTCACATCTATGCATATCAACTTTTTGTGCATATCAACTTTCATTATCAGTATATCATGCCTATGCTATCAATTTTCGTTGATCTCACATCCTACTGCAGTCAACATCATAAACAACATTTAGACAAAATAATTTGAATATGCCTGAGCTCACTGATATTATTGAGGAGTTGCCCTGGTCTGTTTCCATAGAATAGAATGTTGCATAGGGTGTGTAGTATGAAAGAAATGCAATGGACTTTCCAGTATGATAGAACTAAATTTAAATGTGGCTTGAACACTGCCAAATTGTTTGAACTTTTGAAAACTGCGTAATCATTTCAAACTTCAAAATTCTACTCGATAGAATGGGAATTTGATTGTTGTGATAATTAAATATAAGTAGTTGAGTAGATTGTTTTATATTAATTATGCATTTAATGGTTACAGTATTAGCTCTGTATTGTTACTTAACATATTACTGCAAACTTAGCTTCCTAAAACAACACACATTTATTTCAAAATTACTGTGGGTCAAGAGTCTGGGCATGGCTTAATTGGATCCTCTATGTAGGATCTCAGATGGCTGCAATCAGGTTATTAGCCAGTTTATGTTCTCATCTGGAGACTGGACTTAGGATTAATCCACTTTGAAGCTCATTTGGTTTCTTGGCAGCAAGATGAAGTCTTATACAACTTAACTGTAATGACAGAAGGAATACCTCATCATCTTTGCCATATTCTCTTAACTAGGTGCAAGTGACAAGTATCTCCCACTCTTAAGAGGAGGTAGTTATACAAAAGTGAACACTAAGCAGGTGGAAATTACAGGGTCACCTTAGGGTCTTAAACAGTAAATAAGTTATTACTTCTCCAAGTCCTAGATTTCCTGAGCTTTTAAAGCCCTTTTGGCAATGATTTTACAGAACCAGGTCTTAGATTCTTGCTGATAAAATTTCTTTCAGCGTATGTTTCTTAATGAAAAATGAATGTGTGATTTTTTGTTTTCCAAAGGGTTCTTATAATAAAAATTATTTCCAATAGCTTATGAAGAATGACTTCAATTTCTTCCTTAGGTCTCAATACTAGAAAAAATCAAATTTCCCATTTCTGATAGTTAATCAGATGTTCCTCTAGTCGCGTATATGCTTCTCTAATATAATTATATATGTATATACATATAATCATTAAATTTAACACATCATATTATTCAAAAGATAGCCTGAAGATTATATATAATATATATATGTAAATTGCTAGTAGATATATTAAAAATTGTATAACACCTTTGGTCATATGAATACAAATTTAGAACTGCAGTGAAATATCAGTATATACCTATCAGAAAGGTTGAAATTAAAAAAGATAAGACAGATAATACCAGGGCTTGAAAAAAATATGAAATAACTAAAATTTTCTTATATTCCTTATGAGAATGTAGTCAAACTACATCAGAACATTTTAATGGTAGTAACTTAGGCTAATTCTATGACACATGCTAATTTTATGACCAAGAAATCTCACTCTTAGTTACAGAGCAAAGAAAAAAAATGAGCATGTATGCCTATTAAAAAATAAGTGAAACAATGTATTTTTTATAATTTTATTAATAATAACCCCAAATTGAGAATAAACCAAATGAACATAAATAGGCAAATGAAATATAATGGAATAATAAATAGCAATTAAAAATATCAAACTACTGATGTGAATAATAGCTGCAAATCAAAAATTTATTATCCTAAGTCAATGACACCAGACAGAAAAGGGTAAATACTAATAATTTAAATTAATTTCAAAAGAGGATGAATTCTTGATAAATAGCATAAAATAATGGTAGATGTTTAAATGAAATTTTTTTTTTTCCCTGAGGCAAGTATTAACTGGGAAGGGGCATGAGGCACTTTCTGGGAACCTGGACTTTCTATGTGTTGATATGGATTGTGATTACATGGCTGTATACGTACATAAAATATATTCAAGCTGTATACCTAAGAGTTACACAGTTCATAAACTTTATAGCTTATGTTACACTGCAATAAAAATGAAAGCAAGCATGCATATGGCTAGAGGAATGCGAGGATGAGCCTTAGGTGTAGGAGGACTAGGCTCTTACAGTATTTTCTTTAAAAATAACCTTTGTTCTACCTTGACTTTTGTTACCAAATCTTAAACTAGATGAATTCTGAAATCTTCCACTATTCTGCGTATGGACTAGGGAGTAGCTAAACACATGTGAAACCTTTTTAGAGTTCTACTATTATTACTACTCACAAAAAGTTTAAATGTGGCAATTTTATTTTTATTTTTTGAGACAGAGTCTCGCTTTGTCGCCCAAGCTGGAGTGCAGTGGCGCGATCTAGGCTCACTGTAACCTCTGCCTCCCGGGTTCAAGTGATTCTCTTGCCTCAGCCTCCCGAGTAGCTGGGACTACAGGCACCTGCCACTACACCTGGCTAATTTTTTTGTATTTTTAGTAGAGACGGGGTTTCACCGTGTTAGCCCGGATGGTCTCCTCGATCTCCTGACCTCGTGATCCGCCTGAAATGTGGCAATTTTGCTAATTCTACATTTTACTAAGTTTTATATTTTGCCGATGAACAATGTAAACACAAAACTTCCCTTACTCCATATTATTCCACTCTCAAAATTATATATATGGAAAGATGTATGTTCTTATAGCTGGCATTTTGAATTAGAAGAGACAATAATTGTTAAATTCCTTTTTTTCCCTATTTTAATGCCATCTCCTAATAAAACTTCCTGGTTATATTTTCTGCTCTATAAAAAGAGTAAGGACTTAGAAATCCACAATATTATTGACACTTACTTACCAATATATTATGATAACCAGTACAACTTACTGTACCATTCAATGTGTTTTTATAGTCTTCAGTTAATTAAATGGTAACTAAGACCTCGTAATATACAGTCAAATGGGTTTGGCTATAGATGTGTCTAATCATGAAGTCATATTTTTAAATACTCACTTCAGAGGATTTTTTAAGCTACCTTACTGTTATATTCACCTTATTTCTCCATTATATTTTCTATAAAAACTATTGATAGATAACATTTAAAGCTAATACTTTAAAATAAATGTTTATGCCTTTGAAGGTCTGAGAATTCGATTAAAAGCTTTGATTTTAAATACATTTTAGGCAATAGTGGAATTTATCAGATATTTTATTCAACTCTTTGAAATTAAGATATATCACAAAAATTTGAAATTGTGTCATCCATAAAAACTAATCATATCTCTTCCTTTGTAAAAGTATTTCAATGGCTGTCACTGGTCTGGTGGTAAAGTTGAAACTTACTATCATGTCTTAGAAGTATGTACCATGTTCTTCCCTTATATAATTGAGCCTCTGCTGCCATATCCAGCCTCAACTCACACTGCTCCTAAATCTTACTCCTATGTTTAGCCTTTTTATTGTTTTCAATTTCATACATACAGGCTTTTATGTCACTTATGGACATTTGGATATTGTAATGATATTATAGTCTATTTTAGAAGTTTTTTTTTCAAATATGGCAATTATGTTACTGTATTAGAGTCTTGAAAATAATAGAGTTGGCCAGGCGCGGTGGCTCACGCCTGTAATCCCTGCACTTTGGAAGGTCCAGGCGGGCGGATCACGAGGTCAGGAATTCAAGACCAGCCTGTTCAACATGGTGAAAGCCCATCTCTACTAAAACTACAAAAATTAGCTGGACATGATGGTGCATACCTGTAAATCCAACTACTCGGGAGGCTGAGGCAGAAGAATTACTTGAACCGGGATCTGGGAGGCGGAGGTTGCAGTGAGTCAAGATCGCACCGCTGCACTCCAGCCTGGGCTACAGAGCAAGACTCCATCTCAAAATAACAATAATTATTAGAATTACAGAGTTACATTATACTATTCAAGAAAATGGAGTAGAATCAAAGAGCATTTTACTGTCATATCCCTAGCCATATGCCTGTTTTCGAGAAAACATTTTTATATTTTTCTAGCCTTTCACATTATTATAAAACGTGTGCAAAAGAAAAAAACTGCATATAAATGTCTTTCCATTGATCTACTGATATTAATAAATATTTCAACAGTTTAAAATAAATCTGATTTCTGAATATAATTTTTCCCCCGTATAGAGAAAAATAAGTGAAGTAAAAAATAAAGAAGCAACATAGCTCTCTCACTTCCTAGCTGTCTGATCTTGGGCAAATTAAAAGCTCTTTAAGCCTCAAGTTTTCCATGTATAAGATCAGACAATAAAAGGGTTGCAAAATGAACACTCCGTGGATGAAATTTCAAATTAAGTAAGTTGATTAGATTTCTAGCTTCCACACATGATACAGATGTTACTCTGTCCTCATAAGAAAGATTGAAGGCAGAATGACAGACGGGACCCAAGAAAGCCATTCCCATGATGCATGCCTGGGGAAGCAGAACATCAGTTTCTGAGGAAAGACACAAAAGTCCATGCAGATTGTATTCTTCTATATTACTTATGGAAAAAAATAAAAGTCGCACCCTGTGGAAAAAGAGGAGCTAATGATGTTGCTGTAGGAGAGAATGGAAATAAATAATGATAAATGGGGCAACTACTCAAAAAAGCATAACAATGTGAAATGTCCATACACCTAAAAGTAGAGGTCTAAAATATATGAAGCAAAACTGGTGAACTGTAAAGAGAAATAGACAAGTTTGCAAAATTTATATCTCAGTTTTTCATAGAATTGATAGATAAAGTACAGGACATATTAGTAAGTACAAAGAAGTAAACAGCACTGTCAACCAACGTGATTTATCCAACATCCTGAAATGCTCTGTAGAAAAGAGATTATATATTATTTTCCAGTGCCCATGTGTTATTCACCCAGGTGGATCATATTCCCGGTGACACAGAAAAACAAGCTCAAAATACTGAAATCTGATAAAACTGCATTATTGGGACATAATTAAATAGCATTCAGTAACAGAAAGATATTTGAAAAAAAAACAAACCAACTATTTAGAAATTAAGAACAGACATCTAAATAACCAGTGGATCAAAGAGAAAGTCAAAAGAGATTCTGTAAAATATATGCCAATGAAAAAACTTTTTTACCAATATTTGTATGATGAAGCTAAAGTAATGCTTAAAGAAAATGTATAAAATTCAGTGTCTTTGTTAGAAGATACAGATGTCCAAAAATCATCTGTGATAAGAGAAGGGCAAATTACATGTAAAGCTAACATCAGGAAATAAAATATACATTAAAAACTTGAAAAAAATGAAAATATAGATAAAAAATTGAAAAGAAAACCAGAAGTGAAAAATCAATCTGTAATGAAGACAGTTATTTGAAAATATCGATAAAATTTATAGACTTCTAGTTAGACTGACAAAAAATACAAAAAGACCAAAAGAGAAAAGGCTATTAAAGGAATATTAAAAGGCTATTAAATAAATACTTTAACAAAATTCTCTGTCGTTAAATTTGACCAATTAGATTAATTGGTAACATGTTTTAAGTAAATAAGCTACCAAAAATTTTCCAAGAAGAAATAGAGTGAGTAACTTTATATCTGTTAAAAAAATTGAATTTGTTGTTAAAAAATATAGCCAAAGAAATCTCAATATTCATGGAGCTTCTTGCATAATTATACTAAATACTTAGTGAAGAAGTTATATCAATCCTACACAATCAGTTCTCCAATAAAGAATGAAGGGACCACCTTCAAAATCACTCACTTTTATGACAGCATAATTAATACACCTCTGAAACTCAATATGGATATTACATTAAAAGAAAACTATAGATAATTATTTCTCATGAACATAGATGCAACCAACTTTAACAAATTATTAGTAAATCAAATCCAGGGACATATGAAATTGATAATATATCTTGACCAATTTTGTTTTATCTGGTTATTAAACATTGATTCAAAATTGGAAAATCATCCAATGTAACTCACCATATCAGCACACTAAAGGAAAAAAAAGATAATCTTAATAGATGTAGTAAAAGCATTTGACAAAATCTAACATCCAATTATGATATAGAACTTTCAGAAAACCAAAAACAGAGGAACATGTTTTCAGTCTGAGAAAGTATATCTTAGACAAACAAATCAAAAACTGTAGCTCACACACAGTTCTACATAATGTTTCTACATATTGCTGAAAAATTGGGTTTTCTCTCTCTAAGTTTGGAAAAAACCAAGGATATCAACTATCATAATTCCTGCATAGTATCATACAGGAGGTCCTAACAAATGCAATAAAGCAAGTAAAGAAATAAAAGACACACAGACTGGAAAGGAAAAATATATAATTATATCTATTTGCAAACATCAAAATCATTTGGATGGAAATTAGTGAAGAACCAACAAAATGCTAACAAAACTAATAAATGAGTTAAACAAGTTTTCAGAATTCAAGGTTAATATGAAATGTTAACATTTTTATTCTACTAATGAACAATTAGAAACTGATCCTAGAAAAAAGTACTATTTACAGTAGTAGTATTTATCATGAAATGCTTAAGTATAAATCTCCTAAAATACATGTAATATATGTATCCTGAAAATGATAAAACTATAAAACATTGATTAAATATAGGAATTAAGTTGATGAACAAATATAGTGTATTTATAGCTTGTGATTCTATATTATTAAGATCTTAGTTGTGTTCATATGGACCTATAAATTTAAGCAATCCCAATAAAAATTCCAAAGAACATTTGAAGGAATTGACAATATTTACATGAAAAGTCAATGAAGCCAGTAGAGACAAAACAGTTTTGAAAAGTAAGAACAAAGCTAGATGACTCTTGATAGTTGACTTCAAATCTGTAGTAATCAAGACAGTATTTTATTGAATAAAAAAGAGGCATTTAAACAATGCTAAATAATAGAATGTCCTAAAATACATACGTGTGGTAATTCGATTTCTTTTCGAAAGCCAAAGACAATTAAATAGAAAAGGGGTATCTCTTTGATAATTTATGCTAGAGATAGTAGATATCCTTATGTGTAGTGGTTATCAAATATATATCTAGTAAGCCTTTTATACTCCCTCCTCCCTCCTTCAAATGGGAGGCTAACTCATCTATCCTTGAATGTTGTCTGCACTTAGTAATTCACTTTCATCAAGTCAAATGCTGTGGAAATGAAGGTATGTGTCATCTGTTACTACATTATACTAGGCATTGCTGCTTTCTCATCGATCTGTCTCTTGGATCATTTGGTCTGGGAGATTCCCTTAACATGTTGTGAAGACACTAAAACAGCCTTATGAAGATTTCCATGTGGCAGAATTGAGACCACATTGCAACATCAATGTGAGTGCTTAGAAATGGACCCCTCTCTTCTCAGGCATTTCATGAATGTAGCCTGGGAACATCTTGATTACAACCTCATGAGAAACCCTGAGCTAGAGCTACCCTGCTATCAAGTTCCAAATTCCTAACCCATAGAAATTGTGAAATAATGTATGTTTGCTCTTCTAAGCTACCTAGTTTTGGGGGTAGCCTTTTACACAGCAAGTGATAACTAAATTCAGTATGCAAAACAAACAAAAACAAACATGGTTTACAACTCTCCAATAAAGTTAAATACTGTATAAACTTAACCATTTGATCCTGCAGTTCCTTCTCCAGGTATTTGCTTAAATAAAGCAAAAGCTGTTGTTCATACAAAACCTGTAAGCAAATGTTTATAGTGGCTTTATTCATAATCGCAAAAAACTGGAAAGAGCTGAAATGTCCCTCAACTGGAGAATGGATAAATGTAGTATTATAATCTTAGCAGTAAAAAGGAATGAACTATAGACAAATGAAACAATGACTGAGTTCCAAGTACATCATGCTAAGTAAAATAAGACAGACTCAAAACACTACATATTATATTATTTCACTCACATGTCATCATAGGATATGCAAAAGTGTTTAGTTTTGTAACCTATACATTATCTATAAATTAAAAATGAAATCAAAATCAAATGATTAACTAATGTCCTAATCATCACAGACATTTGATAAAGATGAAATTTTACTATCACTAACTAAAAAATAGTTATATTAACAGATCAACTTTAGTTTCGTCAATCCATTTTCATAATATTTCACGAAGTAGACAAATCTCTAAAAAGTGTTTTTGCAAATAATCCAGAAATTGCCTTTTTATTTATCTTTCTCTTCCAATTTTTAGCATTTCAAAGACTTCCTTTTGCATCTGGGAGAAAAACTGTGGCTCATCAAAGAATTAGGGTCAGATCAGATACATGTTGGCTTAGGATATTTTTAATCCTACTTTAGGTTTTTTTCTAACTGTTAGTCATTAATTTACAGTACAAATAAAAATTAGTCATTTATGAGGTTAAAACAATGAATAAAGCAGTGAAAGTGCCAGTGCTTGTGAGTTTGTTAATGTTTATACTTGACACTTCATTTATTTTTTTCTGGGCATTCATTTAAAGTCATTTTAATTATTACCTGTTTAGAATAAGATGCAAAAATATCTTCACATAGCCTATAGAATAAAGGAAGAAGTAGAAAAATAAACCATATCATATTATGTTTTGTATTACAGTACACTATAGTATGGTGTACTATAATACATTATACCATACTGTAATAGAATAGAATATATTAGATTAGAATACAATCAAATATAGTATACTGTGGTATATTATATTACACTATATTACATTATACCACAGTATCTCAGGGTATACTAGATTATATTCTATTCTAATATATATATATATATAAATAACATAGTATAGTATACTATATTATACTATATTAGATTATATTTTATCATAAAATAATATATTATATTATTAATAATATACTATATATAGCATATATTATACTATTCTATATAATAAAATACTATATTATGTATATAGTATACTATATAACACTATAGTATACTATATTATGTATATAGTATACTATATAACACTATAGTATACTATATTATAAACAAAATTATGATAGTGTATGGATGTCTTTTTATGGAAATATGCAAAAGAATATGAGAGCACTATGTAGATAGATGCCACGATGCATTCAGTTACAGAAATAAATCTGTTTTTATTACTTTCAGTTGTCTGCTTCTTTATAATAATTTCAATAAATGGTTTATACACTTTCTAATGTAATTGCAGATTTAATTGATTAAAATAGGCTAAGACTTTGTCACTGAAAATAATGTCAAAATCACATTAGCATCACTAGAGCTAGTTAAATCAAGTTATTGTAAAATATAAACATGCTTGATAGATCCAAGTTCCATTACCAACTTAATTAGCTAGAATTTCATTCTGTAGTAGAAATGTCTTTAACTTTCCATCCGATAGTAAATAATTCTACGAGCATTCAATAGAAGAAATTTCACGAGAAGTGATTGTAGTTTTGATGCTGGTGAATGATTAGAAATTTATTTTGTTATGATGTAACGTATGGAATTAAAAGGATAATGATATTATAGTCAACCATTGAAAATGTCTTGGGAAAAAGGCCAGTAGGTATGCCACAGAGATGCCACATGTGACAGCCAGGAAGTACAATGATAGCACATTTCTGTTGGTGAAGAAAGGTAACAGCTTAGTGTGTGAATGCGTATTTATCACTTGATGAAACTCTCTCACCTATTTCTATGAAAATCAATCTTGGAAGGGAGGTTAAGGAAAATAGAACTATAAAGAGAAGGTTTTGGAGATGTTTAGCCAAATACTCTTATCTGATGAACTGGCTGGGCTACAGAAAACTTGACTCCATGTACAGAAAATAAAGCTTTAGTCTAAAAAAAAAACTTTAATATTTCTTGATGACTGTCTATAGACATAGCATTTATGTCTAGATATACATTATGAAAATTCTCTTGTCATCAGAATTAATAATTGTGTTCCATTATGGGATGAATTGTGTCACCGTAACATTTATATAGGGAAGTCCTTACTCCATAGTACCTCAGAATGTGACTGTATTTGGAAATAGGGTCTTTCAAGAGATAATTAAGTTAAACTGTGGTTCTACGCAAGAGCACTAATCCAATATGACGGGTGTCCTTTTAGTGGGAGATTAAGACACAAGACAACACACAAACTGAGGGGAAACCATATGTGAACACAGGAAAGAAGACAGCCATCTTCAAGGCAAAAAAGAGTCCTCAGGAGAAACTGTATCAGCAGACACCTTGATCATGGACTTCCGGGCTTCAAAATTGTGAGAAATAATTTTTTGTTGTTTAAACCACCTAATATGTTGTCTTTTGTTATGGTAGCCCAAGAAAACTAAGGCATATTCTCATTCCTCCTTCCTTCCAGACGCCTGTGCCAGTTTCTACCTCATCCCCACAAACAAAGTTATAAAGCAAGACCAGATAAGATTTTTTAGAATAAAAAATTCACTGCTTCCCTTCTCTGCCTGAAAACGTCAAGGTTATTGAATAAATAAAAATTATCTAGCATGATATATAAAACGTTTCAGAAATTAATTCAAATCTCTTTTTCTAAGCCTTTATATGCTGCTTACCATTCCCAAAATATGTCTTGCTCTTAATTTTTTCTGCTTCCCCACCTTTGCAGATGTTAAGCAATCCCTTAGAATGTTCTTTTCTTCCTTTCCTAGCTCATAATTTTTAATCCAGTTCCAAGTCCTCTTACAAACATCTCGTTTTTCAAAATTATTTGACTATCTCCAGTCAGAAATATCTTTCTCTATATATTTCACAGAATTGTGTACCTATTCATTCATTCTCCAATATTTGTTGAATACTAATTGAATGCTAGGCAGGCTACTAGGAAAGGGGAAAAAACATTAAACCACTTGGAGTTTCATGAACCTTACATTCTATTGAAAGATAGGTATTAAATGAAAATGTATATATATCTCTACAATTAGGATAGCACATGTATTGCCTAATTTATGCATCAATCTTTAGGTTATGCACAATTCATTTGTATCTATTCATATGAATAAATTATAAGTACTGAATAAATTAATACACAAACAAGGAGGATATTGTTTATAGGTGGAGTCAGAGGCTTCCTACATCCCATGATGCCAAACCCCTTATTTACCCAAAACGCTAAACATCTGCTTGATTATAATTGTTAATCTATTACAAGGAAAACACAGTTCACAAACAATATAGAGAAGAAAATGCAAATTGCAAATATAATGTAATTTTTGACATATCCATGCTAAGATGTGACTTACCAGATTCTTTTTTGAAAATCTAGATCATTGTAGATTCACATGCAATTGCAAAATGGGTGCGGGAAGGGGAGGGTTAAAGACAAGATGATTAATGGGCACACATATACTCTTAAATAAATGAAGTAAGACCTAGTGTTACACAGATCAGTAGGTTAACTATAGTTTGCAATAATCTGTTGTATATATTAAAATAGCTAAAAGAGAAGAATTCAAATGGTTCTAGCATAAAGAAAAAACAAATATTTAAGATGATGGATATCTGAAGTACACTGATGTGATCTTTACAAATTATTGGACTGTTTTAAATTTATCACATATACCCTGAAACTGCATACATCTGTTAATATTATACGTCAATAAAATATAAATAAATAAATAATATAGACAGATCCTTGGTAAAATTTACCCATTTTTCCTGACATTAGCATTTTGTAAAACTACAGTATAATATCACAATTGGAATATTAACATTTATGCAATATATCCACTCAGATATATCCAGTTTTACTTTTATTCAGTTGTATGCATTTGTGGGTGCATGCAAATTCTATGTGCAGTGTTATCATCTGCGTAGGTTCTAACATGACAGTCAAGATACTTACCAGTTTCAATACCCAAGAATCCCTTATGTGAACTATTTACCTACTCTCCTCAGATTCTTTTGAGATACATGTTATTTATTATGTATTATATTTTTATTGTTTGTACATGTGGGAACCACATAGTATCCCAAGAAGAGAAACAATTCAATTAGTAAGAAGGTAAGTACAGAAAGGAAAGAAAAGGGGCAGGGGTCTCATTATTTATTTTGAGTCACTGTCATAATCTAGTTAAACTAATACTAGGCACTTATTTTTGTCCAGGGATTTGGCTAAGCACAAGAAAGTTTATAAAGATAAGTAAGTGAGTAACAATTTAATTTTTTCCCCCTCAATTGTGAGAGGTAATCAGTCTGAACAAGATAAGCACTGTGAGATCTACAATATGCAATCCTTGGATCATGCAATGGCAAGGAAAAGGAGTGGTGCCATCCATGTTAAACTATCTGTTGTTTAGCTTTTCATGCATACACAGTACAAACTTGTACACAAACACATTTTACATAATATTGTCCACTCACAAATAATTCACATATTACAGAATATCTGAATGTACTTTTATCTGAAGGCTTTCTCTTAATTCCTAGGCTTTTCAGCATTTTATGACTTATAACCATTTCCAGCTACTTATAATGTAATATTTGATGAGTACTACTCACTGCCCCTCTTTGGATTCTCATAGGTTTGTCTCTCCTCTTCAATAACAGTTTCCAATGTGGGGAGAGGAGGATTTGTGTGGCAGGCTTTTTGATAGCTTGTTTATCTGAGTATTTTTGTTAAGATTTCATAATTGAATGACAATTTACCTAGATACAAGATTCTATGTTCTCAGTGCTTTGTATACAATATGTTAAAAACGTGATTTCAGACCTTCTTGCCTTTAAGTTTTCCAAATGCAGGTAAAGCCTGAAACTTCAGCAGCCATTTTGATGTCATGAGGGTAATCAGCCTAAAAGGGAATGCCAGCATGCCAAGGATGGTGAGCACAATTTTACATAGAAACTGAGTCTTTGATTATGTTGGTGAGGTGCTGAAATACTCAACTTTAGGAAGAAAAAATGTGTATTTTATTGCTAACTTTCATGCAATGTTGCTGGTGGAAAATTTGTTATGCCTTTGTATAATACATAATTTTAAAAATTAGAACATCTTCTTTCTTTGTAATAAATAATTAATAAAATAATTAAATTTCTTGTTAATTACTGTATTGTTCAGTCAAAATTCATTCCCTTCTAGTAGATTAACCCAGGATGAGTTCCACAGAGCTGGAATTTGGCTACTGGGGTTCAGTAACATCTTTAGATATCTAGGGTTAGTAAGAATCTCTAAGAAAATCAGACTATTGATATTGGCAACACAGCCTCTTCCCAAAATGTCTACTGTCTTCAATGATACTACAACACCCCTCTCTTTAAAAGTTAACTTGATTGTGTGGCAGGTCTTGGAAATGGGAAGGATGCGAACAGGACTCCGAGAAGAGTAGTGGAGGAGAAAGAGACAGGCCGACACACCACAACATTTATGTGACATAAAATCTCCTTGAGTTCTGAAATATTTTGATTTCTGTATCCCCAGTGGACAGAGCATGCCACTACCTAGCACAGAATACATATGTAGATATTGAATAAATAAGTTATCCCTATAAATAGTGGAATCAACTGTTTCATTAGACAGAGGCTCATATGATGATGGTCTACAAGAAGTGTCTACACCTAAGTTTTAAAATTCAACATTCAATATACTTAGTACATTTATTTGTTGAAAATGTGCAATAGTTTTTTTAAAACATTATTTTTCAGTATAGTTTAGTAGATCCATACCTATTCTTTTTTGGATTCCAAGAATGAGAGAAATGTAGCAAGTTTGGCGTTGCTTTTCAACTGCCACAGTCACAAAATAGCTTCCTATTAGTGAAGAATTTTGTTTTCTGCCTTTTTACTGTGTAGAATGCTTTCCAAGTAGAATATAAACCTAATTCATTTATATTGTGCCAAGTCTGTTTGTATCATTAAATTTTGGAAGAAAAACATCAAGCCGTCAACTTCATGGAGGTCTAATTAGTGTGCAGAACTGCCTCGACTACATTCTTACAAGATGTAAGTAAAACTATAAAAACATCTTTCTTGGTGTTGAGGTTTTAAATGAATTAATTAAGTTTATTCCAATTAGGTCATTTTTCTTTCAAGAAATAATATCACTTTCAACATTTTCTAATGTTTCATATGTAAAATGAGTAATCTAAACTTGGAGTCTCTACGTCCTCAGCTTGCATACATTCTGTTCTTCACCTGTTAAAATATAGACAAATTCTTTAATGAAGTTCGTCTCTATCAGTTCACAGATTGTCTCTTACTTGGTCAGTACATTAACAACTTTTAGGCCTCCTACATCACTATTTTATTGCATTGGCTGTTGTAAAATATGTTCTCAAATTTTTCTTTTGCTCTAAACCCCCTAAATGTACTGTGTAATTCCTTGGCTGATTTTAAATTGACATTTAAAATTACATTAAAAAAATGTATATTTTAGATATTTGCCAAGTATATAATTTCAAAAATGATATAAAATATTCTTTAAGGATAAAAGTATTTGTTTTTATATAAATGAATGGAATCTAAAAGCTATAGTGATTTAATACCTGTCATCAAAAATTCATCGTATATTAATGTTCTCCTTTTCACTACTCATAAATCGCATGCTGTTTTATTTTCATTTTGTTTTCACATATTCTTTCAACTTCTCTGATAGAATTGATCATTATATAATCTATTTAATTGTTTGAAAACATTGTATCTATCAACCTGTTTATCATTCTGTTATAGAATTCTGTACATGTATTAGAATATAAGTTTTTCCAGGGAACGTACATTTTTAATATTAGAAAATCTCTTTCATTGTTATTAAACATGAGTTACCATTTATATGGTAATTAATACAAAATCAAATAATATAAGCAAGTGACTGTTTTGTATGAATAATTATTAACTACAAATACTAAAATATTAATTAAAATGTATCTGTTAATATTATTCCATGGAGAAATATTATCAGCTTTTTCAAATAATTAAATTGTCAAATATGTGAATTTATGCAGGAAGGTGATTTTAGTTTTCTCTTAGTGATGAAAACTATCAGGCAAATAATTACAATTATTATTTTTCCCAGTTATATTCCTGAAATGCTTCTGTCAATTCAATACCCTTTAATAAAAGATTCAGCTAATATCATTTTAAATCCTCTCCGTTAGAAACAAGGAATTTGGAAGAATATTCAGTATTTCAAGATACCTAAAATAATAATAGCTACCACTTTCTGAGTGCTTAGTATGTGTGAATCATATTTTTTGTGGAATATTTTATCTATTCTTATTATAATCCTATGAAATAAGATCATACCAATATTATGTATAAAAGAAGTAAGGATCACATATTAGAGATGTTAAATAAATTTTCAAAAATGTTACACCTATAATAGGGAATATTAAATTTAAAAAGTAGTGGTATTTTGTACTGTTCATTGAAATATAGTTAAACAATTTATCTCCTTTGATTAAACTCATATGGTGGCATTTGGTACAAAGCCAAAGTGTTCACATGCTTTGTGCCCTATCATTTTTCAAATTGAGATAATATATGCATACATAGTATTTTTTTTTTTTTTTTTTGAGACGGAGTCTCGCTTTGTCACCTAGGCTGGAGTACAGTGGAACCATCTCGGCTCGCTGCAACCTCTGCCTCCCCGGTTCAAGTGATTCTCTCGCCTTAGCCTCCTGGGTAGCTGGAATTACAGGTGCCCACCACCACGCCCAGGTAATTTTTGTATTTTTAGTAGGGATGGGGTTTCACCATGTTGGCCAGGCTGGTCTTGAACTCCTGACCTCAGGTGCTGGTCTTGAACTCCTGACCTCAGGTGATCTGCCCACCTCGGCCTCCCAAAGTGCTGGGATTACAGGCCTGAGCCACCGCACCTGGCCTCATATATAAATTTTAATAAAATATAGAAAAGTTGTAGAATGTTTTAGTGTCTGTAGTGATGTGGATCCTTAATGCGAACACATGAGAAAAATAATAAATTAAAACTATTTTCTTAATACATGAGATACTTATGTTTCATTTTGTATTTTTGTAATTGTTCATAACTTGGCAAATAAAACTGTAGTAAAATAGAATGCAAATTTACACTGATATTTTGTTATGATGACATAAATATTCCCATATGCTTTTGGATATGAAATTGGTTATGAAATACAAATAGAGTATTTCACTGTAGTCAAAGCTAGTGAAAGTTACAAAAAAAGTAAGAGGAGGCCAGGCGCGGTGGCTCATGCCTGTAGTCCCAGCACTTTGGGAGGCTGAGGCGGGAGGATCACGAGGTCAGAAGTTTGAGACCAGCTTGACCAACATGGTGAAACCCCATCTCTACTAAAAGTTCAAAAATTAGCCGGGCGTGGTGGCACAAGCCTGTAGTCCCAGCTACCCGGGAGGCTGAGGCAGGAGAATCGCTTGAACTTGGGAGGCAGAGCTTGCAATAAGTGGTGATCGCACCACTGCACTCCAGCCTGGGCGACAGAGTGAGACTCTGTCTCAAAAAAAAAAAAAGAAAAGTAAGAGGAAAGGAATTTGCATTTAAATAGGGTATGGCTGAGACATAGGTAGGATGCAAAAATAGCCATTTATATGTATTTAGTGAGCTTCTATAATTTGTCCAGCACTAAGTTAGGTTCTAGGGCTATGTCTATAAATGAAGATTGACACTAAAACAGATACAGAAGCGATCACATCCTTTTGGTGCTTAAATTACTTTGCAGTGAACCTCTGGGTTTTTTTCCTCACCAACACAATCTCTTTCCCTCCACCCTTGTTTTCCTGACTTATCTAATCCCTCCCCCTTTTTGTGAAATTGGCTCTTGTACGGCCATGTGTTATACACAAGCATAAGACCAAGCCAGATTATGTATCTGGGCAGCTTTGATCTTAAACCAAGTCATATAGGAATACAAGTCATTTGAAGTTTAATTATCAGATTTCAGAAACTTAGAGTTAGTTTCTTCATTTCTGCAGTTGAGATTCTGTTAAAAAGAGTGAGGAAGACCCTAATTGTTTGAAGAAAGTCAATCTTAAGGAGGAAAGAATTTGCTTAAATATTTAGGGAAGTAAGAGATGGAGGAATGAAGAGTTGGGAAAATGGTGTTGTGTATGCGTGTGTGTGTGTGGTGAGTGTGTTTACTTGAGCATTCTGCATATAACCATCCATATTAGTGATGTTCATGGACTTGATACTGACATGAATCAGTAAAGTGCCCTTTCTAATTTAACTGCCTTGACTTAGGCGTTTCCGGCATTTACAAACTAAAGAGTTCTGATTAATACATAAACATGTAATTGATTATTATCATACTATATGCTATAAAGAAAAATTCAAGCTTATTATTACTGTATAAACTCTACAGAAGAATATACAATAATATATTACTCTAAAGAAAAAGCAAACTTTTTAATCTCTACATATTTCTGTTTTTTTCTCTCTTCACACACTACTCAATAGAACACTCTGACAAACTTCCAGATATGTGGGGGGTTTTGCTTACAAACTAAGAAATTATTCAGTGGACACCAGCTGGGTCTTCTCTAATTCAATTCAATTCTGACACTATCTGTGGAGTTGCAATGTGTCCCACTCAGTACATGGATGTGTTTCCCCTATCCAGAGGCTCTCTGAACCCCATAGTTCAGAAATTTTTATGGAGTCTTCATCATGTAGGCATGATTGATTATTAACTCAATTTTCAGCTATTCTCCCCTCTTTGCAGAGTGAGATGTGAGGTAGAAAGCTCCAAGATTCTAATTATTGCTTGGTCTTCCCACTGAACAGCCCCCAGCCAGGAGCTCACCAAGAGCCGTCTCATTAGAAGAAAAGATGCTCATATGAGTCAGGAAATTACAAAGACTTTAGAAGCTCTGTGTCAGGAACTGAGGTCAGACCAGATACTAGAAGAGAAGACTTTATTTCGCAATTAGTAAGAAGTATCTTGGAAGAAGCAGAAAAGATACATATAAGGAAGTCAATTTACTCTTAGACCCAAATTACAGTAACCAGTGATCAACTGTGTATAAGAGGGAACTAAATATTTCCCAAAAAGCCCACGTGAAAATTTAAACATTAAAAAAGAAAGAGAGACAGAAAGAAAGAAAGAAAAAGAAAGGGAGGGAGGGAGGAAGGAAGGGAAAGAAAAAAATTTCTTTAACATTCTAAGCAGGCCAAACTGAATAAAGGTTCAGAAGCATTAATTACCTTATTTCTACTTTACCTTTTTATCTGGTAAGAATAGAAAATACAGTGACTGTGAAGTGGGTAATCGATATTATTAATAACAACGTTTAGGCCAATAGAGCATCAGGGACAATTTTTGATACTGAATGGATTGCCTAGTCAGGTGAAAATAACTACTTGAAAATCCAGTTTCCAGAATACTTAATCTATAAAGAAACAGCCTAAGCTAGAGGAGCCAGAGAATAAAATTAAGATTCCAGCAATAAAGAAAACTAAGCTAAAATGGCAATCGTGTATCTCAACACTGAGGCGAGAGGAACCTGAGGGCAACTCTGCTGTAATCTGTCACCAAGAGGTAGAAGCCCACTATGAGATGTTGCCTTCTCTTTCTACTTCCACAGCAACTTCTTCCTCTGCGTATCCTCCTTCCTTTTCTTTCCTCAAGGACCCTGTTGCCACACTCAACCCTGCCAAACAGAGTTGGTGTGGATTTTGTTTTCAGACTGAAAAGTTTTGGAAATTATTCAAGCCTGCAATTACTAGGCCATGAGTGAAATAAATTATGTATGTTTAATTTATTAAATGACAACTTTTCCCTGTCTTTTGTTCTATTTTTATCATTTTTCACCTCATACATCAGTGTCCTCAGAATGAAATACTTTATGAAATTGAAAGTTGGCTCATAACTAGAACTCTATATTTTTGACAATTCTTAGTTGAAAAATATTACTTTTACAGATCAATGTCCAATGACCTAGCTCATAAGTGTTTTTTCCTAAAGCTGAAAAGAAAACTCAATACTTATATCCCTTTGGATTTCTTAGTACAGGCACTGACAGCTGAGTTAGTGTAAAGCAGGTGGTTATAAATTGCAAGTAGGCATTTACAGCCATCAAAATCTCACTGTTAATAACCCCATTGATCAACAACTAAGCCACCCTCTTATGGATACCAGGAGTAAAGCAACCAGACTACTGACCAGTGAAAAACGACAGAAAAATACCATCAGTAGACCAAATTGACTTGTTACTATGTAATCTGGTTTACCTTACATTAAAAAAAGAGATTTTCTCTTGTCTGAATATACGCATCCTGTATCCCTGTCCATGGAGTAACTGTCAAACTTCTTTACATTGAGTCTAATGGACTAAATTAGAACATTTGCTTTGTTTCTAAATTCCACATCTATTTTTTTTACCAAGATATGTTTTCATCAACAAAATTATGTTCTTTCTTATGCTATGTGCTGTAAATAGGTATATGTCCCCAAACACATACAGATTTAAATGAAAATCAATAGAACCACATATTTGTGCCTATTAAAAGCACAGCTCGTGTTGACTTAAATCACTTATCTATTGATGGCAATTGTTGCACAAGACATAACTGAAAGGAGACACCTCACTATCAGAGAAAAGCAAAATATGTTATCTTTACCTGCAGGAAAATTACCTACTAAGCTCCTCATACTCAGGAGACCACAATTTCACCATAACATATATCTTAATCAAGACCTGGGAGTTATATCAAAGATCATCAAATGTACAGCTCCTATAAAACATCTTGATCACAAAAGTAGTAGACTAGAAAGAAATTCCATTTCAGAGAGTGAAAACCCTACCAGCTCCTGGCATGGAACTCACAGACATCATGTTGCTTTGGTTTCTATACTCTGGTGTTTAATAAAAATGTCCCCTTAATTCAGTGAACTTTACTGAGTATAAAAGAGATGTGGGGAAATAAGAAATGCCCTCAATACATCATTTGTGATAAAGTACCATTCTTTAGTTATAGTTTCCTTGTCTATGAAACTTAAATATTGATCATAACTTTAAGGTTTCTCCTCTATGGGGCATTCCATTAATACATAATTACATTGCAAATTCTAAGGACATTTTCTGTAAAATGACATGGCTGATGTTGTGGTTTAGTGTACTCCATTGAATTATTTTGCCTGAGTATTATGGAAAAATTTATCTAAACTAGGTCTTTATTGCTTCTCACTTTTAACAATGCTCTGTGGGATATAATAGTCAGAAGAAAGAAATTGAATCATTAAGAATAACTTTAATGTTGTATTTTTGACTTTGTTCAACCTTGGAGCAGATAATACTCTTTTAAAAATAGCAATAATAATGCTTCACAGTGAGTACCTACAGATCATATTAAATAAGGTACTCAAGTGTCTTCGTCCATTTGTGTTGACAGTAAAGGAATAGCTGAGGCTGGATAATTTACAAAGAAAAGAAGATTATTTGGTTCACAATTCTGCAGACTGTACAAGAAGCATGGTATGAACATTTGCTTCTGGTAAGAGCCTCAGGCTGCTTCCACTCATGGCAGAAGGGGATGGGGATCCATCATATGCAGAAATGACATGATGACAGAGAAAGCAAGAGCAGAGGGGAGGTGCCAGGATCTTTTAAATAAACTCTTTAGGGAACTAATAAAGTGAGAAATCGCTCATTACTGTGAGGACAACAGCAAGCCATTCATGAGGGATCCACCCCCATGACTCAAACACCTCCCATTAGGCCCCACCTCCAACACTGAGGATCAAATATCAGCATGAGTTTTAGGGGGACAAAGATCCAAACTATAGCACCAAGTTTATGCCAAAGATGTGTTAAAATTAAACACTTCTCACTAATTTAGCTCAATTTTTACACTTTTGGATTCACACTGAATAGTAAATTGTAATCAGTTCTATGTGAGGGTGAAGAAATTCTCCCTTTGCATTGATTGCCTGTAATAAACAAGAAAACCTCATGTCTTTTGTTTGGTTAAACATACATAATCCTCAAAGATGATCTGTAATGTGGCTCAGTTTTTGACATGAGGATCTAAAACTTTTTCTGCATAAGTGTTTAAAAGATTACAATTTGAAGGTGTCTTCTAAATATTATCTCCTTTAACCATTGTTACCTTTGTCAGTGGAGTGCATGTTTACTTGGTTGAGAAGAATAAACAATAGTTTACCTATTTTCATGTTTTCTTTCTTTTCATATAGCAAAATAGGTATATTTGTGGGCTGTGAAAGGTCTAGAACTGTGATGTATTATTTAAAAACATAAATTTTCATTCAAACTGAGTATGTGAGGATCCTGGCCCCATCCACCTTTTGGCGACCCCTCTGAATTTCAGAAATTTATAAAATGGGGCCCATAATAGTACATTCTATCTAGGGCTTACTTTTATGATTGAAGGCATTAATGTTGATAAAAAACTTAATATCTGACACAAAATAAATTTTTCTGATAGCTATTATATACGGCAATGCAATAGAAGTTTGAAACAAACCATGAAAGACATATATTTGTGTTTGTCATTAATTAATTGAAACAATAAAAAACTCAATTTAAAATAATTAAATGACAATAGATATGTAAACTGGTCTTTTATAAATCTGTTATTTTGTTTCTCTTCTATTGGACAACGTGCTATTCTGAGTGAACCCAAGTTAATAGGCAGAATTGCATTTCTAACGTTTTTTTGACAAAAATGTTCTTGTAATTTAGGCTTTAAGGAAAGGAGGAATTTGTAATCCCAGCACTTTGGGAGGCTGAGGCGGGTAGATCACGAGGTCAGGAGATGGAGATCATCCTGGCTAACATGGTGAAACCACGTCTCTACTAAAAATACAAAAAATTAGCCGGGCGTGGTTGCGGGCGCCTGTAGTCCCAGCTATGCCGGAAGCTGAGTCAGGAGAATGGCCTCCAGGAGAATGGCAGGCGGGAACCTGGGAGGCGGGACTTGCAGTGAGCCGAGATGACGCCACTGCACTCCAGCCTGGGTAACAGAGCGAGACTCCAGCTCAAGAAAAACAAAAAAAAAAAAAAAAAGGAAGAATTTATGTTCTTTTAAAAAAACATATTTATGGAATTTTTACCTGAAAATCTGATGGTTGTGAGGTGAACTGAATTATCTACTAAACTCTTGGAGCAGGCCATCACTGACAGGCCTGGCAGCATGACAGAATGACAAAAGACTCGGAGCTATGAGAACATCAGGAGGCATGGACAGTGATAGCCTAACTCGAAGCACTGTCAACAGTGGCCTCTATGAGGCTCTCTCAAGCAGCTTGCCACATAGAGGGATGTGACAAGGATTAGATGAAGCAGAGGGAAGAATAAAAGAGACGAAAGACACTGACTAATAACTACCCCAACACCCACACACAGTTTGTGAGCAATATGAATGCCTTGGGAACTGCCCCAAATCACTGGAGACTCTAGAAAGAAAACTCCTGCAGAAGGGTTGGCTGTTCCTAAAATCTTGTTCGAATTCACAGACCTAACACATCTGCCTACATCTTTGCAAAGGATATCAGAAATGTGAAGGAAAAATTTTACAGTCTGGCAGAGGCAAATGGCAAATTCTCTTGCTGATGCTATGTATTACAATTTTGTTGACTACTGAATTTTCAGGAATAGAGAATATTTGTTTTGTCCATTGATAATTTAAAGTCATGTCTTAGCAAATTTTTTATAAATTCCTAGAACTCAGCAAATGATACTTATGCTTTATTAATGTGCAGTATTAATCCATATTTTAAAAATTATAAAATGTCATAAAACATAAGCCACTCATTCACAGATGAATTTAAAAAAATGATTTTAAAATAATTTTAAATGCTCTCATATTATTAATATTTCTGTGCAATTTGATTTTACTTTAGGGTTACAGATACCTTCTGAAAAAAGAGGTATAAATTTAATATTCCTTTTTAGTAACTACATAGTATTTCATAGTGTTGTTACCTTAAAGGATTAAATTGAGCATTTCCCAATTTGTGGATATTTTGGCTCTTCCTAATATTTTAGTCACAATGAGCATTGGCAAAATAACTATTCTGGTGTTATGTTTTTATGAACTAGAACTTTCCTCTATTCCTTTCCCAGAAAAAGAATTGCTGGATCAAAGAATAGATGAATGTTAAATATTAATAAATTTTCCTTCCTTTGAGGCTTTTTGACATTTATTGATTTGTAGGAGTTGTTTATTTACTATGGATATTTTATCTTTTGGGATTCTTAGTTACAAGACACACAAGTTGAGTCAGGCTGAGTTTTAAAAAAGATTATAGAATACTGGATTTCTCAACAGATACTTGGGAGTGCTAAGCAGTGAGGGAAAAATTGCTCCAAATCATTTCACAGAATTATAACTGGTAGGAAACTATTGGAAAAAAAAAAAGGTAACCTTGTACATGACGTAACTAGCTTTGTAGTTGAAGTTTGAAATTTGGTTTGGGTATATCCAACTGAAAAGCTTACATTCCGTGCTTTGGTCACTGTTACAAGAGATGCTGAAAAACAAGTGAAGAACAATTTCCAGTTCTGACAGTTCCTAAAATGGGAGCACAGCATGTAGATAGGTGGGAAAGAACTTTCCAGGCAGGAACAACCAGCACTGAATGACCTTGAAGAGACGGCATGCCTGGCATGTTTGTGATACAGCAAGCTGGAATCGGCAATGGGGAGGGTAACCACAGGACCAAGAATGGTATAAAGATCGGCGAAAACAGGATTTAGTAGAACCTGGTAAGTAATTTGAATTTTTTCTTTGTGAGGTATAGAAACACTGGATCACTTTGAGCAAAGAAATGAAACTCACTCCATTACAAAATGTTTATTCTGACTCTTGTGTTGAAAATAGAGTAAAGGTGACAAGACAGAAGGCAGAGAAACTGGCAGATGAGTCAGAAGATTGGTGAAGCAAGTGAGAGATACAGCGTGGACCAGAGTAGCACCTGTGGACTTGGTTATAAGTTGGGGGACTGGAGTTATGATTGGAAGGTAGAGCCAATGTTATTCCTAATAAATTAAATGTGTGTGTGAGGGAAGAAATATGAGTTAAAAACAACTTCAAAGTTTCTGCTGAGCTAATGGAAAGTTACAGTTGCCATCATGGGGATAGGTGGATCAGGTTTAGGTGTAAATAAGTAGGAAGAAGCTAGGAATTCAGGTTCTGGGACTTTTTAAAATTTCGACATGTATATTGAATATTCAAGTGGAATACAAATAGGAGTTGGAAAGTCAGGAAAATGTTCTGAGATGGAGATATAAACATGTGAGTTACTGGCTTTTCAAGAGTGTTTAGAGCATGGTAACGAGTGAGGTCATCAAAAGCAGTAGCATGAATACACAAGAGATGTCTAAGGCCTGACACCTGGAATACTCCAATGTAAAGAGCTTGGGGAGAAGCAGAGACACTAACAAAGGAGATTGAGATGGTGTTGCAAATAAAACAGAAGAAAAATCAAAAGCCATGTGATACCCAGCTCTAGGAAGCACAAATGGCAATTTTGTGCAAATCAAAAATGTGTCCTTTCCTCATGGCACAGTACTGCCATCTGCTGGAATATGTTTCCAAAAACTGTATTAAGATTATAATGCCCCCAAGGTAAATGTCCTTCAGTGCTTAGCTGTAAGCAGTAGAGAAAGTGTATCAAGGGGGAGGAAGTATATCAAATGTTTCTGATCTGTTTAAGGCTTATGAGTATTGAAAAACGATTAATGGATTTAGCAACATTAAGTATGTGGTGACCTTGACAAATGCCGGTTTGAAGTCATGAAAATGAAAGTTTAGTTACTGTTGAGTTTTAAAAAAACTGTACACATTATTATTTTCATTTTCTTTTAAACCCACAGTAACTGAACTTCCATTTTCATGACTTCAAAATGACATTTGTTACGGACATCAAATCTGTACAAGAAACCCCCATGACACAAGTTTACCTATATAACAAACTGCACGTGTCCCTGAACTTAAAATAAAAGTTAAAAAAAAGAAATAACCATAGATAGTGACAATGGACCATTCTATCAAGAAATTTTGTTGGAAGAAGAGGCAGAGAAATAGGTTAGTCTGTAGTTGACATGGAAGTTGCTTCAAGGGAGTAGGGTGGAAAAATTGGTCATGAAGGAGAAATAAGGAAAAATTAAGACCACAGCACTCCGTAGTAGACGAGAGAGAATAAGATCTAAGGCACTAATGAAGGAATTGTCTGTAGAGACAGGGAAATACATAGTTCGTGCATAGGAGGTGGTGAAAAACAGAGGCTCTAGAAGGAGGGTACATATGGTAATTAGAGTCTGTAGACACTTTCTTCTTTTCACAGTATAGTAAGAAGCAAGGTCAGCAAAAGCAAGTGAGGATGAAAAAGGAGATTTGAGAGCTCTCTGGCTAGCATCTTCTCACTTTTACTATTGCTATGGGAACTAGGAGAATCTCAAAAGTATTTACATACTTCTTGGAGACACATTTTTCCTGATGAATATTTAATAGCACCAGCCTAAACAAATATTATTTAGTAGAACATGCTTGTTTTTAGTCATCTTGTTTCCTCACAGTGTTATCTGTTCTACTCATGTATTGATGAGTGACCATTTCATCTGAATATTACCCAACAAGTTTGCATCCTTCTCTGACCTTGGACATTGGCATGTGTTCCTAACCTTGTTTCCTTCTCCATCAATGATACACATTATTATTTAATTTCCAAACTCTGTCAAATAAATGTGTGACAATATATTCATGTGATAAAAATAATCACTGATAATTTGCAATACATTTGTAGAAGTGTGACTTGTACCTCATTTGTGTGCTGACATCTAGTGCAGATCTCAGAGTCAGGCCAACTCTCCATTGTCCTCACAATCCTACTTGTCTTAGTCTGTTTTCTGACAGACTATTTTGGATTGGGTAACGTATATTGAAAATACATTTATTTCTAACAGTTATGGGGGCTGAGCATTCCAAGGTTAAGCGCTGCATCTTGTGAGTGCCTTCTTGCTGATGAGAACTCTGTACAGACTTCTGAGCCAGCACAGGGCATCACGTGGTAAGAATGGCGCATATGATAACATGCTGTGCTCAAGTCTATCTCCCTCTTCTGGTAAAAACACCAGTTTCATTCCCACGATAACCAATTAATTAATTATTTAAATACACGAAACTATGAATGGGCTAATCCTTTCATGAGGGTGGAGCCCTCTTAAAGGCCTCATGTCTCAATACTGCCACATTAGGGATTAAGTTTCAAAGTGAGTTTTGGAGGGGAGCAACCATAGCACTTCACTTCCCCATTTTCTGACCAAGGCCTTCAGACTACAGAGTAGCTATTTAATTCTATGTTCTTGACATTGTCCCATGTCTGCCTCACTTTTAGTCCAAGAGGTATAGTTTTCATGGTTTCAAACAATGCTAACAGTCCCAACTGTCTTTTCTTTATAAGATCAATATGGAAAATTTGATGAAATAAATGAAAAAAACTGTATATATACTAAACTTCTATGAGCTAGTTAATACAGAATTTCTTGTGTCCATTGTTGATGGGGGTGACTTAAATTTCAGTTGAGTTCCTACCTAATTTCAACTTTTATTCTTGAATGGGGATTTCCCCATTTTGATTACTGTTATATTCAAGAAACCAATCACAAGAAATATTTAAGGATAATAATGGCTATTTTCTTGCCCAAAGTGGATATTTTGCATCTCCAAGTTTCCAAATTATTGCTCTTACCAACTTGTTGCCTGTAATCATATTATTCATATTGATAGTGAGAATCTTTATCTCATTCCCTGCCTTTAAAGATAACCTTTATTATAAATTTTATTACTGTTTACAGGATAGGATGTTACTTTAATTCTTAGTTTTCAATGAGTTTTTATTAAAACCAAGTATTGAACTTTTGCTTATCTATTACATTAGCCATGTATTTTTCTACTTTAGTTAACTACTTTGGTGCATTGAAAACATAGATTTTATAATGCATAGCCATCTTTACAGTCCTGAAATAAACTGATAATTATGTCATAATTTTATTAATATACCCTGGGTTTGGGCTAACCACTGATTCATTTAGTAGCATTAACATTTTCCTCTGCCTCACTTTTAGTTCAAGATAAAATTGGCCTATGGTATTATGTTTCTACTTTCTTTGTTCAATAATGTTACAAATGTTACCCTAACCTCATTAAACATATAACAGAAATTTTAGTATCATCAAGTGGTGAGAGAATTTTTGTTTTCTATTTCCTCTTACACATTCTTTCCAAGATATCTGGTTTCTCTGCAAGGCTAGTTTAGAATGTTACACTTCTTACACAATTCTAGCTCTATATAGGCCATAATTACATAAATAACAGAGGATGAAAATCACTTCAAAGGATGAAACATAGAAATTGATGTAGTGAAGCTTTAAGCTGTCCAGGATAATATTTTCTAATTAAAATGTTGCAAATCTGGCCAACTGAATTATGTTCACTTTGAACACTTATAATAAGTGCTTACTTTTGGTTTGAGTAAATACAAATAAATCGCTTAAGAAAATATGGCATTATTCCCCCTCAGGGTGCATTCAAACTGGAATAAAAAATTATTACAAGAAGAAGATGAAGTCACCAAAAGAGCTGAGAATTGTTAAAATAAAGAATGTCAGGCAGAATACTCATAAGGCTGAACTGGTAACATAATTAGGTACTTGCTAAAAACTTACCAAGGTACAACCTGGGCAATAACACCTTCTAGAATGGCAACCAGACTATACAGAGTGTTAAAAAGAAGAATCTTGGTAAAAATGATACTAGCAATTAAAAATGAGAAAACTAAGGATAAACATGAAGGGTTCTGGAAACAATTCAGGAAGAGATATTTGAAAGGCATGTGCTATGATAAAGTTTAAGTGACATAAAATTAATAGTAATATCAGGAAGCAAAAAAAATAGCAGAAATGGAAAGATACAGAGCGAAAGGGGACACTCACTTGAATCACAAGATTATATGTTTGAGTTCAGTACACTGAAATATTTCATTTTTCAATATGAAAGACATGTAATATAGTGACCTCTAGGCACTCATTTCAATATGCAAGGGCCATTAAAAAGGCACTTCAAGGTGTTAGCAGGATCTACTCCATTACAACCATAGATTGCAGGTTTGCCTTCACTCTGAAAAGGGTTTCCTTTGCAGTTTTATGTGAGAAAAATACAATATCAAAATGAGTATATTATGATACAGAATCTCCCTATTAACCAAATGCAATGACCCAAATATGACCCCACAAGAAGTGAATCTGGTGCATATAACTAATGAGGAGAGTGAAATTGTTCATTCTGTAAAACTGATGGTCAGTCACTGAAGAGAAGAATTTGGGACTGCACTTCAGGAAAAAGAACCAAAACAGTAACACAATTCTGCTTCTACATAATTGTGCGGACCCTCATGAATCACTTGTGGAGAAAACAAAACAAAAACCTCTTCTCAGAATTCTGTCCACTAATTTCTAAGGGAAAAAAAAATGTGGTAGATAGGAAACATGATACTGCTAGAGCACAGACGTGCAGATAACAAATGACAAATCTTTCTCTAAATTAAGATTTTTAAACATTCATTTTGCTATTTGAATACAGGAAGATGACTCCTGTTTTCTCATTTGATATATTTAACGGAGAGTTCACAGATAACAATTATTTCCTTGGCTTAAGGTCAATGTATTAAGGTCATGGTAGAACTGGAAAATAAAGAGAAAAATGCTGAAAGTTTTCAGCTTTAGTGTATTTATTATCTATTAAAAAAATGTATTTTAAAGACACTGTTTTTACACCGTTATAATGAATTCAAACTACGTCTCATGATCTTTTGGAAAACTGAAATAATCTCAAATTATTTCCTGAGTACAAAATGTCAATGTAATGAGAGTTTAAATGTGATGACCCAATTATTTCAATTAAATTATACCATATTTATTACACTATAAGTTGCAAACTGCTATCACATAACTTTATGAATTGCAGAAGATAGAAGAGGATGAAATAATACATAGGAGCATAAAATTATCTCATCATTCTCTCTTTGATAGAAACAGACAGTATATGCTCATTATAATATTTGATGACTTAGCTGTCATAATTGGTTCTATCTTTTCATAATACTGTTTATCCTACTATAAACCTAAATTCCATTTGATCAATTGTTGGTCTCAGAGCGAGGGAATCAGTCTTGCATGTATTAATCGAAGCTTATGGTATGAAGTACAGCCCAAAGATAAATTTTACAAGAAATATGACTATAAGTAAAATAGATTCTGACACTTCTATACAACACATTAACACATCTTTGTCATAAGCATGATTCTAGACAATACTACTTTAGAACTTCAGTTCTCTGTGGTTGAAGGTTGGGAGATTTTTTTTAAATTTTTTACAAGAAAATCTAGTCATATCAAAAATCTGCCATAAGAGAAAGATTTTAAGTTTTAAAGAAGTCAGAACTATAGTTAATAATACTGTATTGTTTATTTGAAATTTGCTAAGAGGGTAGCCTTAAGTGTAACACTATGTTATACTTATGTACAAGTGAGTCTTAAAACTCATGATTTTACTTGTAGTAACTTTGATTTGCTCTCTTTACAACCAAGCTTCTTGAAAGTAATTTTGACTCCCAGTTTTCAATTCCTCATTTAATATTATTTTAAGTCATAACACATTGCTTCATTTAAAACTCTCCTATTCATAGTCCTAATTGTTCTTGTCTCTACCAGGCACTTGACATTTATCCAACCATTCAGTTATTAAACAAATATTTATTCAGTGCTTACCTTCTGCCTATTGCTGGGATCTGTCCTGGAAATCCAACAGTGGATGCTTCTATTTTTCTGTCTACCTCCATAAATAGCTCTGCTTCCGTTGGTCTCCAGCAATGCTGTCCAATCTCAACCAGTTAGTTATGCAGAAAATATTGTAAAACTCAGGTGCCAGCGTTATAATCTTTTCACCACAAAAGCAGAGCTTATTGACAATAAGAGTAAAACAGGAAAAACAACTAATGGGTACGAGGCTTAATAGCTGGGTGGTGAAATAATCTGCACAACAAACCTCTGTGACACTAGCTTACCTACATAACAAACCTACACATGTGCCATTGACCTGAAAATAAAAGTTAAAAAAATGATAAAAAATATGTAAGTAAAAATCTTTAACCAACACAAAATGGTTCATCCCAAGAATCATCTTAATTTAAAAATCTTTACATCTTAAGAAGCTACATGGGAGGCTGAGGCAGGAGACTCGCTTGAACCTGGGAGGTGGGGTTGCAGTGAGGCGAGATTGTGCCATTGCACTCTAGCCCAGGTGACAGGGTGAGACTCTGTCTCAACAACAACAACAACAACAAAAAAAAACAAAGCAACTTTGCTGCTTAGAGTATAATATCCATTTACATTTAATGTGGTGAATGAAAAATTTGGTTGTCATTTACCACCCTACAATTGAATTTTTAATTCCTCCACATATTCTATTTGCCTTTCTCAACTAATACTTTATAGATAAAAGGGCTTACAGAAAGCAAATATATGACTCAATATTCCAATAAAAGTGCTTGAAATAATTTATATTGAGCACGTTATCCTTCTTTCTTAAAAATCTTAAGCTATACACATTACATATCTAGGGACTGATGAGAATCTAGTACTAAATAACCATTATTTCAAAGGCATGGATAGAATGCTTTCCAGGTATGGAGTGTTTCCATACTCCCCTTCTATACATTTTCAAGCCATTGCATAACAAATATGGAATTTTGTAGAGAGGAGTGAATTTATATCCTTTAATATTTTCTCACTTTAGAAATTTAGTCTTGGAATGATATAAATTCTGTAAACAGACTATCATGCTACATTTATGGAGAATTATATTAAGGTGTCTATTTTTAAGACAAGAATAAAAAATATGTTTTTGTTCTAATAATAGAAACCGACAAGCAGAATTCTGGCTTATAATAATGAGAACACACTATCCCCTAGTTTGAAATAAGTTAGATAATTTAACTTTCTCATATTATCTTCAGGTTAATACATCATTCGTATTGAATGTATCAGTGCACTACTTGAAGTGGTACATTTGGTATCATCCCTTTTATCCTCCACATAAAATGATTCAGTGGTTTAAAACATTTCTTTCCATATCCTGCAGTTTTGCATAGCAAAAGAAGTATGCACTTTGAGGAAAATGTAGCTTTTAATTTTTTGTATTTTAAATATTATGGGTACAAAATATTTGTATATAATTATGGAGTACATGTGATGTTTCAGTACCTCATTTGTGATCCCAGATCTTCCTTGAATTTTTTGTCCAATTTGCATTGCATTATTTAAGTTTGAATAGGAGTAATGATGTTTAGTATATACTGTTATAAAATAACTGATTCAAAAGATGTAAAGTATCTGATACTTACTGTGCCCAAATATGATTTTTAAGCAAATGTTCCTAACAATACATAAATAATAACATGGAATAAAATAAATTCATATAGCTTTATGATAATATTTTTACTGAAATTAAAAATGTTATGTGCAAACAGATGGTATATGACACTTGGCATGTAATAATGCAATTAAGTCCAATTGAATATATGGTTTGATTTATTTCCACAATCTTTGATAGATGTATTGTAGACCAAAACGTCAAAAACCATAAGTAGCCTGTATAATGCCTTTTTTATTTGCTGTAATGTTTTAATGTAAATATATAAAAGAGCATCTTAAATTATTTAAATAAGTCAATTATTTTATATGTGGATTTAATATTAGAACATATATATTCTTTTGCACAATAAGCTTTTTTAAGTGTCAGAAATTATATACTTATATAGTGACTTTTGTTCACAAAGTAGTTAGTTGTAGGTATATACAAAATACTTGAAAAATATTTTTGTCGACATTGGATGCATTTTTGTCTTATAGACTCTTAAAAATGTTAACAAGCCAACACGTGAGCATACTGAAGTATTTTTAATCATCTTTTCTACTGTTGATAATGAGCTGGTTGATATAAAGTCATTAAAGTGACAGTTCAACAAATATTTTCTAGGGCATAACAAATGTCATTAACTTGCTAGTCTGTCATGCTGTTGCAAAGCTAAAGCCACATTCATTAGTGTTTTTTGTTGTTGTTTGTAGTGGTGGTTTGTTTGTTTTGTTACATGAAGTGGCCCACTTCTTGTATTAAATTATTTATTCTTTCTGAGAATGTTTAATCAGAACGTAATAAAACCTTTTTAAAATGATTTAAAAATTTATTCCCATAGGTGGGAATTGAACAATGAGAACACTTGGACACATGGCGGGGAACATCACACCCCAGGGCCTGTCGGCGGGTGGGGAGCTGGGGGAGGGATAGCATTAGGAGAAATACCTAATGTAAATGATGAGTTAATGGGTGCAGCAAACCAACATGGCACATGTGTACCTATGTAACAAACCTGCACATGTGCACATGTACCCCAGAACTTAAAGTACAATAAAAAATATATATTTATTTCTACTGAACAAAATGTCTATGTATTAGATGGCCTAGGCCTGGTAGGGGGCTCTAATCCAGGGGATTGTTGATAAACTCAGACAACTTCTATGATTTTTACATCGTTACTCTTAAAGTCTTGCCATTGTCTGATTGTCTCAATATTGGAAAATAACATGTCAACATTCAGTGTAATAAACTGGAAGAAAAAATGGGCCAATATTCCATTCAATTAAAGACACTGAAAAGAAAGTGTATGTATTACTTCTACTCACATCTTAATGTTCATCATGTTGTCACCAAGCCAGATAGAACCATATACTGGGGAATGTAATGTTTATCTGAGAAACCAAATGCCTAAATACAAATTTTAGTATTATGAAGTAAGAGGAAATAAATATGGGGGATTTTCTAGTCATCTCTATTAGACATAAATTGCAAGATTTGGCCACTTTAAAAAATATTAATATTTACTAATTTTTCATCAATTCAAATATCATACCATAGAGAGCAATTTAATCAAATTAGATAACAGTTCTAAATATAAAATTTAACTGTACATCTTCTGGAAGCCAAAAAATGAGAAACTATTTGTGGCTTTTGGCTAGACAAAGATTTCTTAGATGTGGCCCAAAGAACAACCTAGAGAACAAGCAAAAAAAACAATTACAACAACAATCAACATGACTTCATAAAAACAAAAAGTTCTATATTTCTACCCTACATGACTCAAACTAGGAATAGACATTTCCAAATTATGTCTGATAAAGGATGTGTATCCAAAATATGTAAACTCAATTATAAGGCAAATTACACACCAATAATAAACAATAAGGAAAAGAATATATTTGAACACATACTTTGCCAGAGGAAATTCAGAGACAGCAAATAATCACATCGAAAGATGTTCAATAGCTTTAGCCATTGGAGAAATACAAATTAAATGAGATGGCATTCCACACCTACTAGAATAAATCACATGGACACAGGAAGGGGAATATCACACTCTGGGGACTGTTGTGGGGTGGGGGGAGGGGGGAGGGATAGCATTGGGAGATATACCTAATGCTAGATGACGAGTTAGTGGGTGCAGCGCACCAGCATGGCACATGTATACATATGTAACTAACCTGCACAATGTGCACATGTACCCTAAAACTTAAAGTATAATAAAAAAAAATAAAGGAAAAAATAAATAAATAAATAAATAAATACAATTAAAAATACTCATCATCTTGTGTGTTGGTGCTGATTTAGAAAAATTGTAACTCTCAAATACTGATGGTAGGAAAGTAAATGATGCAGCCACTCTGGGGAAAAAATAGACTGTTTCTTACAAAGTTAAATAGACACCTGCCATTTTACCTACTTATTCTTCTGTTGCTCTTTAAGCAGAAAACAGTAAAGCATATATACATACAAGAATGTGTTTACAAGTGTCCATGGCAAACTTATTTATAATAACACTAAACTGTAAACAACCCAAAGTTTATGAATAAATAAATCCAACACGTTATGCTCATAACGTGAGATATAACTTCACACACACACATAAAACCATATTTTCAACAAATGGTGCTGGAACAATTGGACATCCACATCCAAAAAAAGAATCTAGACACTGTGTTTACACAATATACAAGAATGGATAATAGATGTAAATATAAAAATGTGAGACTATAGAAGAATGTTATAAATTGAATTTTATAAAAATTAGTACTTCTGCTCTAAGAGAGACATAGTTTATATTTAAAAAACAAGCCAAGACTGGGAGACAATATTTACAAAACATGTATCCAATTAAGAACTGGTATGAGCACTACACAGAACTCTTAAAACTCAAAAAGAAAAAAAAGACAAATAATCCAGTTAAAAAGTGGGCAGGAGATCTGAACAGACATTTCACCAAGGAAAACATATTGATGGCAAACAAGCAAATGAAATATGCTCAGCATCATATATTATTAGAGAATTGCTCACTAGAACGAGATACCACCGCATGCCTACTAAAATGGCTAAAAGCCAAAACACAGACAACACTAAATCGTGTTAAGGATAAAGAGCAAGGGAAACTCATTTATTGCTTGTGGGAATGCAAAATGGCACAGCCACGTTAGAGGATAGCTTTGCAGTTTCCTACAAAGTTAAATGTAGTCTTACCGCATGGACCAGTAACTTCACTCCTATCCAAATGAGTAAAAAATATTTCTACACAAAGATGTCACATGACTCCTTAAAACAGCTTTTCTCATAACAAAACTTGGTAGCTACCAAGATGCCCTCAACAGGTGAGTGATGGTTCAATAAACTGGCATATCTATAAAATGGGATATTCAGTGATAAAAGAATAAGCTATCAAGCCATACAAAACATGCAAGAACCTAGAATGCATATAACTTAGTGAAAGAAGCTAATCTGAAGAGGCTGTATACTGTATAATTCCAATGATATAGCATTCTTAAAAATGGGAAAATCTGTAAAAAGATCAGAATTTCCAGTAATCTCCAAGAGAGGGATGAATAAATCAAGCACAGAAATATTTAAGAAAGTAAAACTATTCTTATAATACTGTAGTAGTGGATACATGACATATGCATTTGTCCAAACCTATGAAATGTATAATGCCAAGAGTGAACCCTAATATAAAACTAATATATGGCCTTTCATTTATAATAATATGTCAATACTGATGCATCAATTATAACAAAGGTACCACACTAATGCAAGATATTAATCATAAAGAATATGGAGGGTAGAAGAAAGTGTATGGAAATTCTCTGTGCTTTGTTAGTTTTTTCTATAAACCTAAAATTGTTCTAAAAATAAAATCTATTGATTTAAAAAAGAATGAACTATTGTTACCACTATCAACATAGGTGAAAGTCAGAGTAGTTATGTTGAGTGCAAAAGACAGTCAAAAAAGAATAGATTTTTGTGTGATTACATTTACATAAAATTCTACCAAGTGTAAACCATTCTGTAGTATCAGAAATAGATTAGTAGTTGCATGGAGATTGAGTAGGGAAGAGGGGAAGAAACGATTACTAAAGACACAAAGTAACTTTGGGGAAATGAATATGTTCATTACCTTGATCACCATGGTGTTTTCTCATGTACCAATATGCCAAAACTTTAAAAATAATATACACTGGATATGTTCAGTTTATGTCAATTACACTTCAATGAAAAACATTTAAAAATATTATGTATGTTGATTTTATATTTATAAAGAGCTATTATTATTCTCTTTCTGCCATATATACCTTTTGGCATAGTGTAAAGATATATAAATGTAGTATATAAATATGATATTTGTAATATTCTCATTCATATGCAAAATATAGTTTACATTTAATTTCTTTAACTTTTCTTCTATTTTCTGTATCCTCCAGACATTAACATTGAGAACTTCATATACAATTACATATTTAAAAATGAGTCATATCTAGTATAATACAAAATTTCAGCAATATAACATGACAGGAACAAAATATAAATGAAGTTGCTTTATATAGATTCATTTTTCTCATTAAAACATTTCATAGAATAAATCACTTATTCAAAAGTATTAACATAGATATTTAAGTGCACTATGAAAAAACAGAATCAAGAAATGGATACCATATTGACACTCACTAGATCATATGTTAAAATATATTAAATAATTTTGTAGTTTTTCAAAAGTAACTCACACATGCCACATATTAATAATGTATATATTTATTTTTAGGAACTCCTTTTAGATAACTATTAGGTATGTAGTTTTATGCTGAGTTTTATGAGAAATACAATAAGCATATCATTTTATGTCAGAAATAAAGAGTATATTTGTTCCTAGGTCATTTTCAATAGCTGTCAAAATGTTTCAACATCTTTTAAAACTCAAGAAAATGAGGAAGAAATATAGAAATGTTCCTCGGTTAATTGTTTTTATATCTTTATCTTATTCTTTCTATTCTTAATTATATTAATTCTTCCCAATGGCTTATTTAAAAATGGGTCTTCAATTGTCTTTCATTAAAATTCTATGGGGTCTTATTACCTGTAAGAAGGTTTTATTTTACACGAAGTATTTTTCTGTTATCTAAAAGGAAAATAAAGCTCTGGGCTAAAGAAATAACTTTTCTTTTATTTTCCCTATTGGGAAGTAGTTGAATATATACATTGCTGTATTCAGCTAAAACATAGTAGAATATGCTTTTATTTACAATAAAAATGAAATAAGGCTGTGTTACATTGGCAAGCTGTAATGGGAAATGCATTTGTCACCCTAGGCAAACTGAAAAGGCAGGTATATTGAATTCAGTAATGCTGAGTAATTAAGCCTTCACTTATAACCTTTATATTAGAGAATTCAACTTAATAAGTTAAGTCATTTTCCAAGTGTTCGTTAATGTATCAAAAGGATTTATACGTTTCACAAATGGGGACTCAGGCTAAGCTAAAGATTTATAAACACAACCAATTCACTAGAGAAAGAATTTTAAGCTTGTTTTTCTTGCTTTTCCAAACCTAATACTTTCATGGAAGAAACTAAAGGCAATATTATAAAATAGATGAAAGTGCAAGGTAATTACCTTAAGTGACATTGGGAAGCCTAGAGCTCACCTGGTCCACAATATTTGATAATCCATGTCACCCCTGGTTTACTTCCACAGTTCCCTTAAGAGCTGTCTGAATACCACAATCTTAGTATATTATATTTTGTAAGGAAACCTGCTCACTCAAGAACATCTTCTGTGAGAGCCAATCCATTTAGCATGCTAGAAAGTTTCCTTCCATGTATGATTCAAGCCCACCTTGTCCAGTGGATTGGACAATGAATGAACACTTGATTTAGGTGGAAGTTATCCATTTATTGGTTGAAAATCAATAAGCCTCTTTCACTTGAGAATTCCAATTGAGATGAAGAATATAATAGGGATGCATACTGGATGAGCAAAGCCATATGGCCTCCATAATGTTATAAAGAATAATATGATTGAGCCACAGGCAAGCAATAGAGATACAAAGAGTACAAGAGTAAGGGAACAAATGTTGCCCTCGAGTGAGAGAAATTGATAAAAAGCCACTGCTTCGATACTGGACAGTTTCTTAGTTTTATGTTCAGCCTTTATTTTCTGCCCTTGGATTCTACACTGTACATTTCAAGTTTATTTACAAATGGTTTTGACTACAGAAAAAGCAAGTGTGTCATTATGCCATTTTTGACATATTTTGGGAGAAATAAAGTAAAAACTATTCTTTTCTTTTTATTTTCTTTTTTATTTTTTATTTATTTATTTATTTTTTGAGATGGAGTTTCTCTTGTTGCCCAGGCTGGAGTGCAATGGCACGATCTTGGCTCACTGCAAACTCCGTCCCCCGGGTTGAGGTGATTATCCTGCCTCAGCCTCCCGAGTAGCTGGGAATACAGGCTTGTTCCAACACGCCAAGCTAATTTTTTCATTTTTAATAGAGGTGGGGTTTCACCTTGTTGGCCAGGCTGGTCTCGAACTCCAGATCTCAGGTGATCCACCCACCTCGGACTCCCAAAGTGCTTGGATTACAGGCATGAGCCACCACACTCATCCACAAAAACTATTAAGAGGGTTTTTCAGAGTAGTTTCTGAGTTACATGTAAAAACAAGATAAAAAATTTTACTAACAGCTCTGCAGCTTTCAAAATTAAGCAGTCAGATTTCTATGTGGCTAAGAATTTCCAGCAGTCTCCTCCATTAGAATTTGCCATGCCCAAAATGTCCCATGCTGTACAGTTAAATGATTGATGTTTGACTAATATTCAGTTTGAAAGTTGACTTTAAATGTTTCCTTGAGGGGAAAACATGCTTAGCATTTCTTTATAAAATTATCCAAGCTTTCCTCTCATTTCTATGTTCAAATTCAATGCATGAGTTAAAGCATCTTAAGGCTTTCTTTCAAGCAATTTATATATTTGCCCTAAGGTTTCAACTAGTCCTAATCTCAGAGGATCACTTCATTGGAAAAGTTGTACAAAAGTAAAATGAAATGGAGATTAACTTTACTAAATTGTCATGTTGAGCTTCGTGATCAATTTAATTACAAAGATATTATTTATATTGGAATTAACTGCAAATTTCCTAGGTATGTAAATGAAAGTGAGTGAAATTACCATATAAACCTAGAGTTATGACCATCAAAATACATGATATAGCAATATGATAATTTAATATTGACTTAGGGAGTAATAAATCAGATATTTTATTCACCAAACTGTGATTTTTAATTATAGCATAAGAATTATAAATTAATATTTAGAAGTAATTGTTTCTTAATAAATAATGAGTTGACAAAAATAATAGTTGAAAAATAAAATTATATAGGATGATTATATTGTGAAAATTTACATTAAAAATTAAAATAAACAAATCACCTTTGGAAACTACTTTTATTTAAAATATCAGAAGTCCAGAAAATTGCAACTTTTCTTAATCTACATAATCATTTTTACATGGAATTTTAATTCCAAAACCATTGCAAAGATTTATTTTCTTAATAACCATAGTATTAAGTATCAAACAGCTTCTGTAAAAGTATAATAGATTATAAACATATACTAGATGTATTGTTTTCTGCATTTATGCATGAACAATAAGATTTTTAAAATTTTTGACCTATCTGTGGAAATATGATAGAGACAATTGTATGGTTTGGTTTAAGGATTATTCATTTCTGCACTTAGATGAGGTAATTTTCTCTTTCTAGATAAACTCTAATTCCACTTTTTTCATACAGTACACACATATACATGCATATATGTGTTTCTGTTAAACAACAGTAGTAAGATTTTAACAAATTATTTACCTGCCTTTCTGAAAAGTGTCTGTTAATGTCATTATGAGCCTATAAGGGAAGAAAGGGACTATATTACAAAGGGACAGAAATGATCCAGGAGAGGATGAATACAACTGAATTCTACAATTACTGGGCTATTGGGTATTGGGATATAGATTGGGATAAAAGAGTATACCCCTATCAGAGCACTGTCAGTTTCACTATTGATATGGTACAAACACATGATAGGATGGTTCGTAGCATCAAGGAAAAAGTGATGGCCTCAGGTGAGGTTGCAATGTCAAATCTCCCATGGAAGCTGACAGAAGATGCACATGTCACAAAGAAAATAATATGTAGAATACTTAAAATCTACTCTCAATAATTTTTAAGTTATTTTAAATTATTTTAAATTATATACTGTTGTTATTAAATATAGTCACTATTTCCATAGTCACTATAACTACAGTCACTATAGATCTATTACATAATGTACAATAGATCTCTGAAACTTATTTCTCCTGTCAACTGAAATTTTGTTTCCTTTGACCAACATTGAGATAGCAACTTTTATCACAATTTAAAAATTATAGTAACATGAAACAATATAATTTTACAACAAGGAAAAGGCATTTCTTGAAAGTTAATTCACAAAATTGAATGAATTGCTAAACAAAACAATTTCAATAACCAAAACAGCTCTAGATATCTCAGGCAGAATGAATTCAAAGAAAATGACTGCACATATTACTTCTCGACATTAGCTTCACAGTGGAATTTCCTGGGGCAATTTTTTAAAGAAACGATTGCCTACATATCATGTCCAGATTCTGATTTATTTGTTATTAGATATGGCCTGGACATCACTCTACTCCTGACGTCCCTGCTCAAGAATCAACCTCCAGGAAGAGAGACTGGGACTCACTGATTTTGGTGCTATTCAGTTGAACTATGTCCTTACTGATTTTCCACCTGCTAGTTCTATTCATTATTGATAGAGAGATGTTAACATCTCCAATTATAATAGTGCATTTATCTGTCTGTTCTTGCAATTCTGTTTTCACCTCATGTGTTTTTGACAGCCTGTTACAGGCAAACACATTAAGGATTGTTATGCTTTCTTGGAAAATTAAACCCTTTGTTACTATGTAATACATCTTTGTATCCCCCTATAATTGTTCTTTTTCTGAAGTCTTTTTGTTAGAAATTAATACATTAATCCAGCTTTCTTTTAATTACTATTCTCGTGTTATATGTTTTTCAAAGTTAACTCTCAAGCTTGTCCACAATTAGCTTCCAGAAATTAATCAACTACATATTAAAGTTTTCCACTCCATTACTAACTCCTATGGGGGCTCCTGGGCTTTTGCTCCACTAAGCTACAATTCTTTGCATTTTCCCATCTCTCTAATTTAGTGGGAATTTAGGGTGGGGGCAGCAGTTTTTTCTGTGACCTCAGTCCTCTAATGGATCTAAAATCAGTTGTTGATAGTCTGTTTGTACAGCATTTTTCTTGTTGTAAGGATGGGAGTGATGACTTCCAAGTTTCTTACATGCTCGAATAACTGACTTTTTTTTAAATATATACTCACCCCCACGATGGTAGAAGAACGCTATAATTTTTGGATCCACAAAACTAAAATACTAGGAGAGGGAATTTTTCACAGGAAAGATAGTTGCTACTGAAAAAAAAAAGATAAAGTCTTCTCTGCTATCTCTGCTAGACTCTCTAAACTCTTCCTGTCTCTGGAGTCCAGACAGACAAGGCTTTTAGTTTTGAGCTTGCACTATGCTTTTATCTTAAAGACTTTGCCTACTATGTCCTTTCTGCTGAGAAAGGACCTTATCCCCTCCATTACCTAGTTAACATCAAATATAAAATCATACCTCTTACTGAAGGCCAAGTACCACCTCTAGAAGAAGTCTTCCCTAAGAACAGCCTACATACAGTTAATTCTGTGAGCCCTTTTCTTATAACCTTCGAATACCCTTCCTTCACATTACTCTTTCTTCACAGCCTTTAGCCAGACAATATATTACAGGAAAACAGGGAGAACATGATTTTGCCCTTCACTCTTACCTTTGCCTAGCCTAGTGCCTGGCAAATAATAGATTCTTGTCATATATTTTTTGAATGAATTAATAAATCCAAGTAAAATAATTGATGTTTTGGAATTATCTAAGATTGTTAAAATCAGTTAAATATAGTTAATGTGAAGAAAAAACAGTAAAAAAATTAATGTAATATACACACTGATGTTACTATTTTAGAAAAAACAATAATTTACAAATTCCTTTCAATAATTCAATTAACGGTTAAGAGATTTGATTGAAGACAAATCTATGACTGCTTTTTCTGTAAACAAAAGATAATCTTTGTAATAAGCAAAAATGAATTAACATAACAAATATTAATTTACAGATAGACAAAAAGTGATTGTTTTCTAGATGAAAAGAGGATTATTAATAGTTGGCATAAGAAATCAAAAGTTAGTTCAACAATTAGTCATATGGAAATGTCAAATATTGACATTAATGTGGTAAAGAAAACAAGAGTTTCTGCAAATAACCTCCCATCTCTGATGTGAGTCTTTCACATCATTCTATAGTTCAACTGGTTCTTAATAACTCAAAAACGGGAAAGATAAAATGCATCATTTTGTTTTACTACCCAGATCCCTCCTGTAGCTGTCATACAGAGTGTGATTTATGACTTGTAAGTTGTGCTATGGAGCTTGACAAGTAACTTTGATTTCATTTAATATTTTCTTTAAACCATCTTAGATCTTCTCTTTGACAAGAATTTCTATTAGTGCTCTCAAAATGTAAAATGGGTAACTTAATAAGAACAAAAGTTTTACCCTAAGATATATTTGCATTATCTACATACTCGCAATTAAATCTTAACAGTTCAAATATACCCATTTGTAATAGAATGTAACGGTTTTCCTCTTGAATTTTTTTAGACACCAGAAATTTTTAGTCCTAATAAATAATGTTTAGCTTCCTAGTCACAAACCAAACAGAAAGCAAATTTCATCAGTTTAGAATGGTTAAAACCAACATAGCTGCAATATTTTTATTTTTGTTTTAAAATTTTGTTTAGTCAATCAGTAAATCAGAGTTGACCATTATGTAATCCACAGACCTTGAAATAACAGAGATGTTTCTCCGCAGATAAATATCTATATATGGTTTTAAGATGAGTAGAAATTCTCCTGAAGATCATAAAGAAAAAGTATGTCATATAATATAGTAAATAAAAATAATAATAGTTATTAATTTTTTCTACTTATTATGTTCCAGAATCTGTACTAAGTATTTTAGAGGATTATTTTAATTAATTCACACAATAATCCCTTGAGAAATATACTACAATTATTATCTTTAATTCACAGTTATTGAAAATCAGACACAAAGAGGTTAAGAATTTTGTCCGAGGTCAGGAAGCTAGCGTGACTTAGCAAGGGTGTAATTAAGAAAAAATACGTCTTTCTTATCTTATGGGAAATTTGGAAAAGCAAATATCTAGATTCTCTTTTTAATAAAAAAATAAAATATAAAATGTGAGTCTCTCTTAAAGCAGGGATTCAACTTTAATTAAATTGAAACAATACACAATCCTTTGTTGTTCAGGCTCTTTACTATTATTATCTCTGCTGACAGCAAAAGCTAAGAATAGGAAATATTTCTGACCCAAGTTGGTAAATTATGAATCAACCTGCTAAATAATCAGAATAAACTAACAAGTGGAACTAAATGTTATTATTCTGTATTATATATATAATTTAAACAATTTCTTACTGTTATAATTTTACTAAGATTCTACCAGTTTCAACTGAATTATAACATTTTAAATCCAAACTTAATGAAAGAAGTTGGCATGAGATGTTTTCATAGGAAACAGTGATAATTCATATTATTTTTAATTAATGGTAAATGAGATGTATTATTTCTGTATTTCATTTTCCTTCTAAAAGTTATTTTTAAAGTTTTAGTTTTTCTGAAGCTGATAGCTATTACTAACTATTTAGGGCAAAGTTTTCTGAGATACATTAATTTATAAAATTATGAAGAAACTAAAGTAGTTGTGAAAGTTTCTAAAAAGATAATAAAGTTGTTGTCTCTATGTTATATTAGAAGATGAGAACGTGAACGCAGATCATTTTGACTCTTAGAGTTTGTGTTTTCAGCAAATATTACCTGAATATTGATATATAAATTAGAATTCCCCAAAGGAAAACATTTAACAATGTTAAAATTAATAAAATCATTAACTTATATATGTGTCCCTAGCATCAGGACAATCCCCAGTGGATTCAATAGAGCATCTGCAGTTTTGTTGAACAAAGGTTTCTGCAATGTAGACTCATGGTGTGAGCTTCCTGGGTCACATTCTTTGTTCCTTCTTGGTGCTTTGGGAGACATTTGTAAAAGAGCTCCTGTAGTAGAAGGACTGAGTTGTATCACCCTGAGAATTTAAGTTTCTATGCGAGAATCAAATTCACTTTAGTATAGGGATTTAGTAGGTTTCCCTAGACTTATTAACAAAATACTAATATGACATGAAAAATGCATACTTTGTCTTACAATAATCCAGTTAAGACATTATTTTTGTATAGCAAAATTCTTTACTAAACACTAGTTGCAAATCAAGTGAAATTGCATTGGCAAGAGGTGATCATACTGCTCTGCTCTCCTACTCCTGCCGTTTCCTTCTACCCCAGCTGAAAATTCTTGCTGCAAATGTCCTTTTATAGGAGACTTTGACCCCAGGGTATAGAAAGGGAAAGGAAAAGGTCAGATATATATGTCTTGTCTATAACTTAAATCTAATGCTAGCACAAAAGCCTGAAAGGATTGATTTTCAGAGGGCGTTGGCAGGAAACTCTTTGCTCTGCTATCATCTGTTTTAAGCTACTTTTATACATTATTTTTTTCAGCTTCTACTCTGCTACTATTCAACTGCAAATGCAATTTGTTATATTGTACATTTCAACACCATGAACAATATCTTAATTATTATTGAAATGTATTACAAGTTCATAAAGAAAGCAGCATTTTGTTTCTTCAGTCATCTACTTTGGATGAAAAGTATTATTTAGAAAAGAATAAATGGGAAAAATGATACATTAAAAATAAAAATTGCGTATTAAATTTTTAGATCAACTAAATCAATGTTAAGCATTTTCATGGACCTTTATAACCAAAATAAATAAACATTTAAAGACAGATGATTTAATTCAGTATTTTGTTTCTCGAAAATGTTGGAATATGTGTTTTAGATAATGTATATATTTCTGTTATTGAAAAGTTTTCTTTTTTTTTTTTTTTTTGAGACAGAGTCTCGCTCTGTCGCCCAGGCTGGAGTGCAGTGGTGCAATCTCGGCTCACTGCAAGCTCCGCCTCCCGGGTTCAGTCAACTGACTTCATACGTAACTTTTTGCAAATAGTAATACCATTTTAAACTTATTCAAGGATTTGAGGTGTTCTTAAATATTATTTTATAACTTACTTTACTCCCTTAAAGTAAATATGTATGGCCTCTGTAAGCCATTGTACAATTGGTATAGCATAGTATTCGGATTGTCCTTTGTAATATTTTATAGTATTCACATTTGTATTTAATCACAAATTTGATACAATTTAGTGAAACCTTCAATACATTTACAAACAGAGCACTGCCGAGACTTTATACAATGGAATAAAATAACCAAATGTGCTGACAGCATTCTTCCACTCAAAGAGGTATATATATTTTTTATTCTATTTAATTTTTTAACAAATTTTATTTTTTGCATCCAATGGTGGGGAAAATTACTAAAAGTGTGATTAAGGCTATTATAAGATACATAAACTGTATGACACAAGCATTCCCAACTCAACTTTACACTCCACATTGTTTATGAAATTAGTATGCCAGCTTTTTAAGTGTGGTGGGATCTGGTATTCCACACTTACATGTATCTGAATCCCAGCCTTGTGCTGATGCCTAGATGAACTGAAGCAGGGACGGATTTTTTCTCTTACACGGAAACGTGAATATATTCCAAACTGGAGTGAGCTCTCACAAGAAGTTCGCCTATGGTAATTACTTTGTGCCTTGTAATGGGTCACATAGTATCTTCAAAAAGTGTGTCGGAGTCCTAGACCCTCTCCCATCCCAGTACCTGTAAATGTCACCTTATTTTGAAATAGGAGCTTTACAGATATAATAAAGTTAAAGATCTCAGGGTGAGATCATCCTGAATTTAGAGTGAGTCATGGATATTTGGGACACAGAAACACAAGCAAGGTCATGTGAAGATAGAGACAAAGGTTAGAGTTGTGCTGTCACAAGCCAAGGAGTACCAGGAGCCACCTGAAACTAGAAGAGGCAAGGAAGGATTCTTCCCTAGAGCCACCAGAGGAAGTAAGGCCCTGCATCCACCTTTGCTATAATTGAGAGATTTGTATTATTATTATTATTATTATTATTATTTTAAGCCACAAATTTTGTAGCAATTTCTTTTGGCAGCACTAGGAAACTAGTTAATGCCTCTATTATTTGGTTGAACAAAGAACACTATTAAGTATTTTTAAGACAATGTATATCAATGTTGATTATGGCAAGCATACAGTTTATAATCATATAAGTTTCTATGTAAAATTTCACGTTATTATATTGATTTTGTTTTGTTTTAATCATACAAGACTTGCTTGGATGTGGTACCATTGAATACCATCCCCATTCCCTCCTGTCCCACAGTTTTTTGAAATTTATGGGGCTTTGTTCCAGACTGAATATTTCTTTTCCCTCAAATTTCATATGCTAAAGCCTTACCCCACACTGTGACAGTATTGGGAAGTGAAGTCTTTGAGAATTAATTAGGTTTAGACCAAGTCATGAGTGTAGGGCCCTCATCAGTGGAATTAGTGTCCTTATGAGAACAGGAAGAGAGTCTATAGAGTGCTCTCTCTCTCTCTCTCTCTCTCTCCCTCTCTCTCTCTCTCTCTCTCTCTCTGTCTATCTGCTATGTGAGGATATAGCAAGCCGGGAAGAAGACCTCACCAGGAAACAAATTTGCTAGCACCTTAATCTTGCACATTCCAGCTTCTACAATTGTGAGAAATAAATGTCTGCTGTGTAAGCCATCCAGTCCATGATATTTTGTTATAGAAGCCTGGACTGACTATAGGCTGGAACATGCTGGAGAGATGGTACAAAATCTAATTTTAGAAAAATATTTTAAGTTGTAAGATCTGAAGCAAAAATCACTTAAATATACCATTTACATTAACCAAATTACTCCATTTACAGTATCAAATTAAGGAAATTTATGTTTTATTCAAGCCTTTTAAAATCAGCACACCCACCTTGCAGAGGTAATTAATAACCCATGATTATTAATTATGTTTGCCAATTTAATTTTCATCTAGTATTACTTGCAGGGAAAGTTTGAAATTGATAAATTATCTTCCTTTTGAGATGTCACTTGTATAACTAAAGGCTACCTATAATTTCTAATTGTTATGTTTTAATGCAACTTTAAACTTCTAAGAAAAATATTTCAATATATTGTTAAATTGACTTAAATGACTAAGATTGTGGCTTAAATGACTAAGATTGTGGTGGAGAGGATATTCCCCAAACTAACTCTTTCTCTGACATTTAGGGGTTCACTGTAATAGTAACACCTTGCTAGCAATCATCTACTAGTGATATGCTCATGGAACATGCTGGAGAGAAGGTGTGTCTGAGTCCTAGACCGTCTCCCATCCCAGTACCTGTAAATGTCACCTTATTTTGAAATAGGAGCTTTACAGATATAATAAAGTTAAAGATCTCAGGTGAGATCATCCTGAATTTAGAGTGAGTCATGGATATGTATATATGCAAATATATATTACATGCCTGTGGAGGCAGGGTGTATATAATATGTATATATATTATGTATGTATATTGTGTGTATATATGTGCGTGTATATATATATATTATATACACCCTGCCTCCACATGCATGGCCTCCCTCATTATCAGTATCCTCCCCCGGAGTGGTACAACTGTTAAAATTGACTTGCCTACATTAATACAATGTTATCACCCAGTGGCAAATATACATAACATAAAAGGTATAATTTAATCATTTTAAATTCTAAAACTCAGTGATATTGAATACATTCACGATGTTGTATAATTAACACTGTTTTCCTAACTTTTATATCACATCAAACAGAAATTCTGTACCATTAAGCAATAATTCTCCATTTCCCTTGCCCCAGCCTCCATGCCCTGGAAACATGCAATCTGCATTCCCTCTACATGAATTTGACTATTCGTGATCTTTCATATAAGTAGAATCATATTCTATTTGTCCTTTTCTATCTCACTTATTTTATCTATCATGTTTTCAAGATTTATCCATGTTGTAAACATGTGTCAGAACATCATTCCCTTTTTATGGCTAAATAATATTCTCCTGTATGTACATGCCACATTTTGTTTATCCACACATACAGGTTTGTTTTCACTTTTTGACTCTTGTGAATAAGAATGAGTGATGGTATCTGGCATGTGCATGCAGCCACTTTCTTACTAAAGACCAATAGCATCAAGCACTCTACCAATGGTTGTTATTTATCTGATTAGGATCCAGAGTTCCAAAAATGTTAATTCTTATTTTTTCCACTTTAATGGCAGTTTTTGTGGAGGGATTGACTTCTTAAACTTCCTATTCCAATCTTCTAAAATCCACTTCAAAAGAAAGGTTTAAATTCTGTGCTTGTAGGATGAAATTGATAAAAAAAAATTTTACCAACTTTCAAAATTGCATCGCAGAGATAATGTCTTTGACTGTTGGGTGTTCACATATTTGGCATGTTATAAACAACTTTCTGGAAGATAAAGGCATTTTATCTCATACTTAATATTGACAGGAACCATTGGGCTAGCAATGGCTTTTGGGTTTGATGTGATATATTTGTATGTAATGAGTTTTTAAAAGTTAGAGTGAAAAGTCATCTCATACAAAACAAAATAGTTTTTACTGTTACAAGAAAGTAGTTATTAATTACTTATAAAACCTGCAAGTATCTTTATATTTGGTGACTTATTTTTCTCCAGTCATCTTGTGTTGTTATTAGTGGAGAAAAAAATATGAGTGCTCTTTATCTATGACAATGTGGAAAGTATATATAAGGTTTCCCTAAAAATTCTTCTTCAAAGTTTTTAATTCTCTAAAACCATCATTGATATGTACAAATAAATATTGATAATAGCAACTTAAGGATCATTTTTGCTGCTATCAGAAATTGAAAATACTGCAACAGTCCATCAATAGAGAAATGGTTATGTATATTATGATATATAGCATACATAGCATATGTCCATATATAGAATATGTACCAAATGTATACAACAACGTACAATGAATACACGATTATACTAAGATGGATAGGCATGGATCCACACATTACTCTGTTTGTACATGGTCTTTTCCAAAAAGTAATAAAATGTAAGAAAGAAGAAAAGAAAAAAAAGAGAAAGAGAATAAAGGCAACTAAATAAAATATAAACCAGGATGCATAAGTGGTCTCATCTTAGGACTGGAACACCAGTAAAGCCTCTCCTCTCTGGAAAAAGTTTAGGTCTCTGAAGTTTTCTCAGTGCATCATAACTGACTGCAGCAGGAATGTGGTTTTGCTAACGGCAACAGAAAAGCAAAACTGTCTCAAGATTGTAGTATTAATCCAAAGGTGAAACTTTCTTACCTTAGTATTGCTGCTTTCTGTACGCACATCCGAAAGGACCTAGGAAGGTGGAAACAACATAGGAAGGTGACAAATGTAGAAAATAAAAAAATAAGGTAAACTTAAAAGGTAATAAGACTAACATTCATTCATTCACATTAAGCTCCTAACTTGTAACACATTTTCTTGTAGGCCTGTAGCAGTGAAAAAAAGAAAAGAAAAAAATATATGCCTTTTTGGAGCTTATATTCTCTTGGAAGGAGATATATAATAACATAAGTAATTAAACTATATAATATGTTAAGTGTTGATAAGTGCTATGGAGGAAAGTAAGGCAGACAAAGCAATCAGGCAGGAGAAAGAAATAAAGGGTATCCAATTAGGAAAACAGGAAGTCAAATTGTCCCTGTTTTCAGATGACATGATTGTATATCTAGAAAACCCCATCGCCTCAGCCCAAAATCTCCTTAAGCTGATAAGCAACTTCAGCAAAGTCTCAGGATACAAAATCAATGTGCAAAAATCACAAGCATTCTTATACACCAATCACAGACAAACAGAGAGCCAAATCATGAGTGAACTCCCATTCACAATTGCTTCAAAGAGAATAAAATACCTAGGAATCCAACTTACAAGGGATGTGAAGGACCTCTTCAAGGAGAACTACAAACCACTGCTCAATGAAATAAAAGAGGACACAAACAAATGGAAGAACATTCCATGCTCATGGATAGGAAAAAGGAATATTGTGAAAATGGCCATACTGCCCAAGGTAATTTATAGATTCAGTGTCATCCCCATCAAGCTACAAATGACTTTCTTCACAGAATTAGAAAAAAACTACTTTAAAGTTCATATGGAACCAAAAAAGAGCCTGCATTGCCAAGTCAATCCTAAGCCAAAAGAACAAAGCTGGAGGCATCACGCTACCTGACTTCAAATTACAATATGAGGCTACAGTAACCAAAACAGCATGGTACGGGTACCAAAACAGAGATATAGATCAATGGAACAGAACAGAGCCCTCAGAAATAATACCACAGATCTACAACCATCTGATATTTGACAAACCTGACAAAAGAAATGGGGAAAGGATTCCCTATTTAATAAATGGTGCTGGGAAAACTGGCTAGCCATATGTAGAAAGCTGAAACTGGATCCCTTCTTTACACCTTATACAAAAATTAATTCAAGATGGATTAAAGACTTAAATGTTAGACCTAAAACAATGAAAACCCTAGAAGAAAACCTAGGCAATACCATTCAGGACATAGGCATGGGCAAGGACCTCACGTCTAAAACACTAAAAGCAATGGCAACAAAAGCCAAAATTGACAAATAGGATCTAATTAAACTAAAGAGCTTCTGCACAGCAAAAGAAACTACCATCAGAGTGAACAGGCAACCTACAGAATGGAGAAAATTTTTGCAGTCTACTCTTCTGACAAAGGGCTAATATCCAGAATCTACAATGAACTCAAACAAATTTACAAGAAAAAAACAAACAACCCCATCAAAAAGTGGGCAAAGGACATGAACAGACACTTCTCAAAAGAAGACGTTTATGCAGCCAAAAGACACATGAAAAAATGTTCATCATCACTGGCCATCAGAGAAATGCAAATCAAAACCACAATGAGATAGCATCTCACACCAGTTAGAATGGCAATCATTAAAAAAGTCAGGAAACAACAGGTGCTGGAGAGGATGTGGAGAAATAGGAACACTTTTACACTGTTGGTGGGACTGTAAACTAGTTCCACCATTGTGGAAGACAGTGTGGTGATTCCTCAAGGATCTAGAACTAGAAATACCATTTGACCCAGCCATCCCATTACAGGGCATATACCCAAAGGATTATAAATCATGCTGCTATAAAGACACAGGCACGCATGTGTTTATTGCGGCACTATTCACAATAGCAAAGACTTGGAACCAACCCAGATGTCCATCAATGATAGACTGGATTAAGAAAATGTGGCACATATATACACCATGGAATACTACACAGCCATAAAAAAGGATGAGTTCATGTCCTTTGCAGGGACATGGATGAAGCTGGAAACCATCATTCTCAGCAAACTGTTGCAAGGACAAAAAAACCAAACACCACATGTTCTCACTCATAGGTGGGAATTGAACAATGAGAACACTTGGACACAGGAAGAGGAACATCACACCCTGGGGCCTGTTGTGGGGTGGGGGTAGGGGTGAGGGATAGCATTAGGAGATATACTTAATGTAAATGACGAGTTAATGGGTGCAGCACACCAACATGGCACATGTATACATATGTACCAAACCTGCACGTTGTGCACATGTACCCTAGAACTTAAAGTGTAATTTAAAAAAATCAAAAATAATAAAAAATTTAAAAAAGAAATTTAAAAAAACAAAACAAAAACAAAAAAACAAAGCAAATAAAGAACACGAGGAGGAGATATAATTTTAAGTAGGGAAAAAAGGAAGGCATGAAGGAGACAGTAACGTATGAGTGAAAGACTTGAAAGAGGTGATATGGTTTGACTGGGTCCCCCACTAAATCTAAAGCTTGAATTGTAGTTCACATAATCCCCATGTGTCATGGGAGGGACCTGGTGGGAGATAATTTAATCTTGGGGTCAGTTACCCCCATGCTGCTGTTCTTGTGATATGAGTGAGTTCTCATGTTCTACGATGGTTTTATTAGGGTTTTTCCCCCTATTTTGCTTGGCACTTCTCCTTGCTGCCACCCCGTGAAGAAGGATGTGTTGCTTTCCCTTATCATGGTTATAAGTTTCCTGAGGTCTCACCAGCTATGCAGAACTGTGACTCAAGAAAGCCTCTTTCCTTTATAAATTACCCAGTCTAGGATATGTTTTTATTAACAGCATGAGAAGGAACTAATACAGAAGGTAAGAAAACAATCCAGGGGCAATTTGAAGACAGGTGTTTTCAGTCACAGAAACCATGTAAAAAGCATCTAATGTGAGAGTGCTATGATCTGAATGTTGACAACCCCCCCGAAATTCATATGTTGAAATCTAATTCACAGTATGGTACATTAAAAGTTAAGGTCTTTGGAAGGTGTTTATGTCATGAATACAGAGCCTTCATGAAGGAGATTGGTGCCTTCATAAAAGATGCCTGAGGGGGTTGGTTTGTACCTTCCACCATATGATGACTCCACCATATGAAGAAGAAGATGGGTCTATGAACTAGGAAATAGGGCCTCACCATATAGGGAATATGTGAGCACCTTGATCTGGGACTTAGCTTCCAGAACTGTGAAAAATAAATTTATGTCATTTATAAGCTACTTAGTATATGATATTTTGTTATAGATGCTCAAATGGACTAACACAGAGACAATTCCCAGCCTGCCCAAAGAGCATCAGGAAGTGTTGGGTACAGTGAAGCTGGAACAGAGCCATGAGGGGAAGAGCAACAGGGCTGTGATCAAAGAGGTGTGCCTGGTGGGCAGCATGAGTAGAGCTGTATAATCTGTACAATAATGACTCAGAGTGGAATTAGAAGTCCTTAAAAGTGGGTGAGCAGAGTGGCATGATCTCTATTATATGATGTTATATTCTTGCTTGGATATTGAGAATAGACTGAAGGTGAAGGCTAATGCAGAAGCAGGAAGGGAGCTAAAAATTCTGATGAGACATGATGTTGGCTTGGCCTGGGTTGATAACTGCAGTAGTAAAAATTATTTAAATGTTTTGAAGGTAGGTTTGCTGAGAAGTAATTTTGGAGGTACATTACCAAGACTAAATTTATATTTTATAAAATGAACAAATTTAAGGTGTATACCTTAACTTTATATATTTATGCACTCATATTCGCACCACCCATATTAAGATAAAGAACAGTTTCACTACCACAGAACATCTTCTGGTGCTTTATTCCAGTCAATAACAACCACTGGACAAAGGATATTCTACTACGACCATAGTTTTCTTTTGCCTCTCACTAAACTTGATTTGTCTGGAGTCATATATATTTTAAGCTTTTGTGTTTGACCTATTTTACTCAACATGATGTTTTGTAGAGATATCCATGCTGTTTTATGTGTCAATATTTTATTTTTTATTGCTATATATTACTCTGTAAGTTAATATCATAATTTGTTTATCTCTTCTCTTTATAGATGTTACATCCAGTTTTTGCCTACAAAGAAAAACAAACTGCTATGAATAATTTTATATCTGTCTATTCTGTGAATACACACCCTCCCTCATTTATTTTTGGAATATACCTATAAATTGAATTACAATGTCATTGGGCATGTGTGCAGTTTAACTTTATAAGAAATAGCCAAACTTCTCTAAAATGTAGCTATACAATTTACTCTCCCACCACAAATGTATGAGATTTTCTTTGTTTCAGAACCTCTTCAAAATTGCTATATTCAGTTCCCAATTGTTTTTTTCTTAAGAGATGGGGTCTTGCTCTGTCACACAGGCTGGAGTGGAATGGCACAATCATAGCTCACTGCAGCCTTGAACTCCTGGGCTCAACCTATCCTCCCATATTGGTCTCCAGGTATTTAGCCATTTTAATTTTACCAGTTCTCTTGGATATGTAATGACATCTCATTCAGGTTTTTATTTTCATTTTTCTGATGACCAACTGTTCAGCACATTTTCTTATCCTGATTACCCACTTGGCTGTCTTCTTTTATGAACTTACTGTTCAAGTCTTTTGCCCACTTTTAATTGAGTGATTTATCTTCTGTATAACAATTTTTAGGATTTATTTACTCTCCATAGAAATCTTTTGTCAGGTCTATGTATTTCAAATATGTTGTCTCACCGTGACATTTCTATTCATTTTTAATTGGGATAAAAACATAACTTGTGATCTATCCTCTTAATAAGGTTTTAAATGTACAGTATAGTACTGTTAAGTATAGGCATGATGTTGTACAGAAAATCTCTGGAACTTATGCAACTTACACAACTAAAACTTTATACCCGTTGAACAGCAACCCTTCTTCCTCCTTCCCCTTACCATTCTACTCTCTATTTCTATGAGTTTGACTATTTTAGAAAGCTCATATAAGTGAAATCATGCAGAATTTGTCCTTCTGTGACTGGCTTATCATGCTTAGCATGATATCCTCCAAATTCATCCATGTTGTTGCAAATGGCAGAATGTCCTTCCTTCTTAAAGCTGAAAATATTCCGTTGCATTTATACACCACATTTTCTTTATCCATTCATGCACTAATGGACATTTAAGTTTTCAAATTTTGGTTTTTTGTGAGTAATGCTGCAAAGAACAGGGGTATGCAGGTAAGTCTACCACATCCTAATTTCCATTCTTGTGGACATATGCCCAAGAGTAAGATTGCTGGATCATATAGTAGTTCTAGTTTTAGTTTTTTTGAGGAACCTCCATACTGTTATTCACAGTGGCTGAACCAATTTACATCCCAATTTACAGCAAGAGTGTACAAGGGTTCATCACTGCCAACACTTGTTATGTCTTGTTTTGTTTTATAATGGCTGGCCTAATGGGTGTGAAATGATATCATATTGTGGCTTTCATTTGTATTTCTCTGATCATTAGCAATGTTGAACATCTTTTCATATACCTTTTGGCTATTTGTATGTCTTTGAAGAAATTTATTCAGTCACTTTGCCCCCCTTTTAAGTTATTTTTTCTGTTGTTGAAGGAGTTCCTTATATATGTAATGAGGTTTTTTGAATAAATGAATATGTTTAATATAGTAAAAACATTAATACAATTTTTATTTTTATGTTTAATACATTCTGTACTCCAGAATGTATTAAAATTAAGAATTAATTGTTTATCTCACCCAAGATTATTATGATGTTCCTTAAAGTACTCTTCTAGAAGCTTTAGCATTCATATTTAGGTCTGTGATCCATCTTACATTGAATATTGTGGATGATATGAGATATTAATATTAATGAAAATGCTAATTATAATAGATTCTCACGTCCTAGCCAAAGCTTTTGTATATTAGGATCTCTTGAGGTCTACGTTATTTAAAGGTAATAGACAATCAGTTTTAATGAATTTGTTTTCTTTTTCTATCTGGTGGTTCTTAACCTTTGTTCCATATTAGAATCAAGTGGTTAGCTTGCTTGCTTTGTTTTGTCTTTGCTTTTAATATCACTGCTTCAATCATACCTTCAAAAATTCTAATTTAATAACCTGGACATCAGGATTTTTTGGAGGGTGGGGGACAGGGTCTCACTCTGTCACCTGGGCTAGTGTACTGTGGCATGATCACAGATCACTGCAGCCTCGAACTCTTGGGCTTGAGGGATCCTTCTGCCTCAGCCTCTCACGTAGTTTGAATTACAGGTGTGAGCCACCATGCCTGGTGACACTGGGATTTTAATGCATCTCTGGGTGAGTCTAACATAAAGCCAAGTTTAGGAATCATTGACAAGCTCCAGAAGCCTGGAAAAATGTATACATGAAGATAGAGGTTAGCGTTACTCTCTCATTGGATGAAAACACCTGACAAGATTTACTTATTTATTTATTTATTTATTTATTTATTTATTTATTTATTGGGAAACAACATTGGAAGCAGTTTCTGCTCTGCCTCTTTAATCCCTTGGCCAACGCAATCTTGAGTTCTGCACAGTCTCACTATTAAGTCTTGTAGGGTGAATACATCTTTACTTCAAGTTTTCATGCACTTTATCTTCATCTCGGAGAATTATTATTTGAAAAAAGTTCTCAATATAAAACTCATATTAAGTAAAAGACATATAATACATTGTAATAATTCAGCAAATATTGCTTATGGTGTTGTACTTACTTTACACTTGTGAAAAATTTAAGGAAAAATTTTAAATAGTTTTACATTATTTTCATAGAAGAACCACAGTAATATAAGAACTCTGCAAGTCCACATTTTACTACATTGCATTATTTGAAAAGCAAACTAATTTTGAAGTATCTGATGATATCAAAACACAGTTCACTATTATTTAATTAGTGAAGGGAGATGCATGTGAGGATTTGAAATATAATTTTTAACGTTGACTTAGATACTTTCCCGAAATACCATAAAAGTAAATGGTATTTATATATTTGTTTGTAAGATGCTATGATTTTAAATTTAAAAGTCTATGTAGCTTTTTCTGAAGGAAGCTGCTCTACCATTGTAGAAGCAATTTTGGGGCATTTCTCTTACTTGATTGACTGTTTTCTTATCCAGATGCTACCCATTTTAAAGATTGCACAAACTCCTCTTCTATAAGGGAACTCAGCCCACAAGGCTCTCATGTACATCAGTAACGTCTATATCTTTATTTACCACATATGACTTGCCCTATCAAATGAAATTATATACCACGAAGTCAGGATCATATCTCAACTCTTCTGTAAACTCCACAATGCATAGCATAGTGTTACTCATGGGAAGAATCAAATACTTGTGATTGAAATGGGTTAACATTCTTCTCACGTTAAGGAACATACTTCTTTTATTGTACCTGTTGTTACGCAGGGTGTAAGACTTATTCTTTTCCCCAGAGTTGATATCAATACTTTAAAACTATGTAAAAATTGAAGATAAATGGGGAAACAAACAATTTATGAAGGTCAAAACTATGAAGTAAATTTCAGTTCATGGTTATTTGGTAGAAATACTAGGTTGGAGAGTATGGTTCACATTTGAGACCAAATTAAATATTATTTAATAGATTTATTTCATACTTAGTTGAAGGAAAGCAAGAAGTAAAAACTTAGCTTGACTAAAAAGCTGACTTGCTGTTGGCAAAAATTGTGGTGGAGAGAGAAGAGAGAGAGAGAGAGAGAGAGAGAGAGAATGAAGAAAGAGAATGAATAACCTCTACCCTGTGAGAAAGTCTTTCCATTCCAAATGACACAAATAGAGAATCTAATGAATCTGAGCCTAGGAAAGTCAAAAAGGAAGCAGATTGGTATCCAATCATTGAAGACAATAAACCTGAACACTAAGAAGACATGACTAAATAAATGTCAGGTTCTAAACAATTAAACTGGTTACTTCTCTTACACTGAAGTAAAGAGAGACTGGAAATCTCTGTCTCAACTCTCCCTATCAACTCAATACCTTGGAGTCGAACACAGTTTTCCAAATAAAAAGATAATGAGGCAGAAGATGACACCTTGATTACTAAATGTTCTAGTTCGTATTGAATATTTCCATCTGAACTTGAAAGCCAAGGTCTCGGGGACCCATTTTTAATGTGCTTTTCAAAGAATTCATATTAATTACTTTATATGTAATTAACAAATAATTAGATATGAGGCTCATAAATGAAATATTTATGTTCATATAATATGGCTAATGTATGGTAACAATAGTATTAAATCTATAGATCTATGATGGGAGAATTACTAGAAAAACAATAGTAGGTCTCCCAACCCATGAGCATAGAATGATTTTCCATTTGCTTAGATTATTAGTTTTCAGCATACAAATCTTAGACATATTTTGCTACATTTATTTCCAAGGGTTTATTTTTATAGTGTGAATATAATTATTTTTAAAAAAAAATTTTTAAGAGAGAAATTGTCTTGCTCTATCTACCAGACTGTAGTGCAGTGTCTCCCAATCATAGCTCACTGCAACCTCAAATTCCTGGGCTCAAGCAATCCTCCTGTCTCAATCTCCTGAGTACCTAGGACTGAGAGGTGAAAGCCACCATGCCTGGCTAATTTAAAAATAATAATAATAAATTCATAGAGAAGAGGATCTCTCTTTGTTGCCCAGGCTGGTTCTGAACTCCTAGACTCAAGTAATCCTCCTGACTTGACCTCCTAAGGCACTGGGATTACAGGCCTGAGCTATTGCACCCAGCCACTTCGATTTCCTGATGGCTTTATCAATATATTTTTCATTGTATTGACTATAACTTCCAGTGCAATACTGGATAGAATTAATGAGAGTGAACATTAGAGACATCTTTGGCATGTCGCCAATTTTGAGGGGAAAACATCCAGTCTTTCACCATTAGATATGCTGTAAAATGTAATGTTTTGAGTTGTTGTTGTTGTTGTTGTTGATGTCCTCTAACAGGTTGAGGAATTTCCATTCTATTTTTTTCATTAATTAATGTTAGATTCTGTCAAATCCTTTTCCTGCATCATTGAGATAATCATTTCATTTTAGTTCTTTATTTTATAACATAGTATATTACATTAGTTACTTTTTAAGTACTAAAACAATCTTGCATTTCTGGGATTAATTTCACTTAGTCATGGAGTGTAATCATTTTTATATATGGTTGAATTTAGTTTGATAATATTTTATTGGAGATTTTTGGGTCTATATTTGTGAGGTATATAGATCTGTAATTTTATTTTTATTTTTTTCTTTTTAAAAATTTCTTCTCCTTTCTTTCTTTTTTCATTTTTGCTTTTGAATATAGGCCTGATAACATGAATTGGGAAGTTTCTCTCTTTTTCTATTTTCTGAGTATGGGTATCATTTCTTCATTGAATACGTGAAATAACTTACCAGTGAAGTCATGTAGTCCTATATATTCCCTTACAGAAGACTTAATTGCTAATTAAAATTTAATTGCATATTTATTCAGATTTTCTACTCATTTTTGTTTCAGCTGTGGTAATTTATATATTTTTAAGACTTCATACCTTAAATATAAGTTGTATAATTTGTGGTCACAAAGTGTTTTATAGTATTTCCCTTGTAATTCATATATTTGGATGGGATGAGGGAGGATTGGTAGTAGTAACCTTTGTTCCTGATTTTGGTAATCGACACATTCTCTCTTTTTTCTTTTCTTTCTTTCTTTCTCTTTTTTTTTTTTTCTTTTTTGAGATGGAGTTTTGCTGTTGTCGCCCAGTCTGGAGTGCAATGGCAGGATCTGGGTTCACTATAGCCTCCACCTCCCAGGTTCAAGCCATTCTCCTGCCTCAGCCTCCCGAGTAGCTGGGATTACAGGTACCCGCCACCACGCCAAGCTAATTTTTGTATTTTTAGTAGAGACTGGGTTTCACCATGTTTGCCAGGCTAGTCACAAACTCCTGGCCTCAAATTATCCACCCGCCTCGGCCTCCCAAAGTGCTGGGATTTTAGGCGTGAGCCACTGTGCCCAGCCTTTTTTATTATTTATCATCTAAATATTTCTCAATTTTGTTTATCTTTTCAAAGATTCAAACTTTGGATCATTAAACTTCTTTGTTGTTTTTTGCTTCATTTTCTGTTTGATTGATTTCTGCTCTAATCTGTATTATCTCTTCATTTTTCTTGCTTTGTGCTCACTTTAGTCTTCCTTTTCTAACTTCTAAAGTTGGGAGAATGAATTATTAATTTAAGAACTCTCTTTTTAAAATAACCTTTAAATTTTGATATAATTGTAGATTTACTTGCAGTTGTAAGAAATAATATAGACAGACCTCTTGTAACCTTATCTCAGTTCTCCCAATGGTAACATCTTGCAAAACTATAGTACAATATCATAACCAATATATGGAGATTGATATAGGCAACATACAGAATATTTCCATTACCATGGAATCCCTCATGTTGTTCTTTCCTAGCCACATCCCTTTTCCTCTTTTTCACCTCGTCTTTAACCCTTGACAACCACTAATCTTTCCTCCATTCTCATAATTTTGTCACTTCAGTAATGTTATATAAGGGAAATTCCACATCACATAATCTTTTCTGATTATATTTATTTACTCAGCATAATTCTCTGAAGATTTATGGAGGTTGTTGCCTATATCAACAACTTGTTCTTTTTGTTGCTAAGTAGTGCTTCACTGCATGAATGTAATACATTTTGTTTAAACTTATTTACTCCTTCAAAAATGTCTGGATTGTTTCCAGTTCGGGATTATTAAAAATAAAGCTGTTCTGAATATTTGTGTAAAGTTTTTGAATTAACGTGGTTTTTAAAAATTACTCCGCTGTAAATGCTCAGGAGTGAAATTACTGAGTCATAATGTCATTGCATGTTAAATTGTTTGTTTGCTTTTTAAAGCAAGTATCAGATTGTTAAAGAGAATGGCTTTATTATTTTACATTCCCATCAACCATGCAGGAGTTACGTAGTTTCCTGCAGCCTTGCCAGCACTCAGTATTGTCATTATTTTTTTATTTTAACTATTCTCTTGAGTATATATTGAAATCCCATTGGGGTTTTAATTTTTCATTTCCCTAATGGCTAATGATGTTGACATATTTTCATGCTCTGATTTTCTAAACATATATTCTTTTCAGTGAAATGTATATTCATGTCTTTTGCCCACTTTCTAATTTGACTTTGTTCACTCTTAAGTTTTGAAATTTCTTTATATATTCTTTATACTAGTCTTTTTCAGACACATGGCAAGCAAAAGGGGAAGGAAGGAGCACCTTTTTACCATCAAGTTGAGATGAAGGCCAAGGTTCCCCATTAGGCCTCCCTTGCCACACAAAAAGTAAATACTCTGGGTTTTCAAGGTAAAGTAATGAATGCCAAGAAAGACTCAAATTTTATTTATGTACTAATCATAAAGATGAACTATATTATTTAGATAATCAGAAAAAATAGACAACTTAAGGTTGAGTGAAGGAAACCAAAACTGTGGTTCTACTATCTTCAACTCTCATTGCTAATTGTATTCATGAGATAAAAATCATGACTAAGTAAACTAGGACAATCATGTTTTACCCCATTTTAAACAATATATCCAATTACTGGATGGGAGTCATATTGGTGGCAATCTTTGTTTTGGTTAAGTTGCTTTGTTATCTAATGGGGTTTCATAAGAGATTTATTTCACAAAATATAAATGTTTAACAGACCACCCTTTGGGGCACGAGAATAACCAAAATAATCCCCTTCCAAAATGCTTTTTCTTTTGAAGCTCTTGATCTTCTTGTATACATCTAGGGTTGTGAAATGAAATGGATGGTAATTAAAGAAAATGTCTAGCTGGCACATAGTTGTCACATTTTTTCTTATTTATACTTGATCTATATCCAGCTCTGTGTATGAATGGATTAATACTAGCCATTATTTGTTGTGCCAATAAGCAGTGGCAATTTTGTGGTGGTGATACTATCACAGTGGGCTAAAGAAGGACATCAGGTTTGGGGTTTGCTTTTTGTTTCTTTCTTTCTTTTTTTCCTTTATCTTATAGGGTTTCTTTTTCTCTTTTTTTCTCTTACCTAAAGCTGGTCCTCCATTGAAAATGACTTCTTTTACCTTTCATTTATATTCACTGAAATGATACTTGACCTATTTTTTTTTCAAAATTATACTAACATTTATAACAATTATCTAGAGAAGCAATATGGTATGATAGTTATAAGCATAGCTCTGATTTCAGAGTGCCTATCTTTGAATACCTACAATCACACAATGGATCCATATAGTAATGATTAAAATGTTCTCTGCCTGAGATTCATCTTTCATAAAATAAAAATAATAATAGTGTCTTACTTGTATTCTTCTCATGATAATTAAGTTGCTAATAGATATATGTCACCAGAATACTACACCTTCAGTAAATGCTAACAATTATTATTATTATATTAGAAAAGTTCCTTCTTCATGTCACTCACCTGCTGTTAACCTGTAGTGTCTTTTGTGTAGCTCACACACAGTTCTCTGTACAGCCATTGTGAGCAGCTGTATTATATTCATTTCATTAACTGTATTTGTTCAAATTGTTGCAGGGCTCCTACTAACCTGTGTAACCCTCAGAGCTCCAAACAATATTGTCTTATCATTATCTTTCTACCTTTTTAAATTCCCTTGACTTTATCCTTAATTTTCTTTTTGTCTGCTCTAACCTGTACTGTTGTTATTAGATTATTTAAAATATTTTTTCTTCAAGAAAGCCTTCCCAATTTATCAGTATCCTACTCAGAACTGTTTTAACTCAGGCCCTCTTATGATTAGTTGATATACATTTATTTATAATGAGTGGTATATTTTAATTCATTTTCTCTGTTTTTTTTTTAACTAAGAATGTCATTAAAAAAAGATATTTATTCCTTCCATATTTTCCTATAAACTCAAAAGCCTATTAAAATGTTAACTATATAGAAAATACATAATACATGCTGGTGACAAATTTATTTATCATAAAAATATCTTAGTATCTTTATATGTGGATGATATTGACAAAATTTTTCTCTTCAGTGATATTATAATTGACTTTTAAAAGGTCTTGTTATTCATTAACGTGTCTAAGGGCTTTCCGATAGTAACTGAGAAAAATAGGTCATTGAACCTTGAGAGTTTCACAGGCTTATTCTACTTCTGAGGTGAGATGAGAAGCCATAGACAGACTATCTCTCAACTATGATAGCAATCATAATTGAGCTCAGAATTAAAAGTGGGATTTTGCTTTACTAGGTCTTAAGCTTATTATCCTTTATTACCCATTATTTCACACTTTGCAAATGACTGGGCATTTTGCCAGCGATCACAATGAATAAAATGTGGCTTCAGCAGCCTATTATTGTGCTCATTGTCTTTGCAAGTTGCTGGCAAACATGATTTTATTTTAGATACTGTTATATGAAGTACTTTTTAAAAATTTATAGTTTGCCAATTTATTCATAAATTTCTTAATATCTCATTTTCATTATTAACACATTTACATACAGTGCTTCACACTTATCTGTAAAATAGTGAATTCTACATCAAAAGTATTTAACAAGGGCACTGGTGGATAAAGTGACTATACTTCCAAAGCAAAAGTCATCCCTTTTTAATTTATCAGTTTAGATGGAGAATGTTTAATGTTACTTGTAAATAATGGACTAACAAAAATCCACTAACCCTACCTTTTGGATTTTTATATGCAAAATAGAGTTGTGTTAGACTGTCTTGAAATTGACTGACCTGCTCTATATAAAGGCATGAGGTGATCAGGAATACTATATTCTAAGGATATGGGAGTTTTGAAAACTCCCCCATGCAATATGAATGGGGAATGCAGGTGTGCTTGTTTTTATATATACTCTATTCATGTATACACATTTATTAACTACTTTCTGTGTTAGCCTGCCACAGTGTCATGAACGCTGGGAGAAGATACAGGACCCCTGGTTCATGGACAAGGACTTTATTTCTCAAGGCACAGCAAGGGGCATGAGTTCCTCATTCTTATTGTTCCTTTTACCCCAAAAGTCTAACAAGACAAAGTAGAGGGACCTGGGTAGATACTACACACAGTGGATTTACATCAGAGCTGAGTTACCCTAGGCTGAAGGAGCCCAATCATTTTGCCATGAGATATAAGCAAACCTGCCCAGGATTTGCCTTGGAGGGAGACATCTTTATTATCAATAGGTAAGAAAATCTATTCTTGCTTTAGAGGGAGATACTTTAGTCTTTCATAGCTGTTCTCTATACAAAGATCCTTTAAAAGAGAGCCTAGTGCAGAGCAACAGTTGTGCAGAAATGCAAAAGACACTTGGAGGACTGTCTCTTAACACCTATCAAGTGCAGAGTACTACACTAGGTGTCAGGGAAAGAAAGATGAAATTATTTGGCTCATGGAAATTAGCAGCTCACTTAAAAGAAGCATGAGTGGAAAGTTAGTTATGGTAACGCAGGAGAGGAAGTGTTACCATAATGTTTAAAACAGGGAGACATTTAGTCAAGTCTAGGAGGTCAGGGAATACTTTTCAAAGTTAATACCTGATAAGAGTTTTGATGTAAAATTTCTCAAAACGCTTCTATGTACATGTGTCTTTCTTACTTTCTTAGGAGTTCTGGGTTATACAAAAGTCAAGAATTTCAGGGCTTTGTACTAAAAATTGCTCAACATATATTTCTAAGATTTATTTGCTACCAGTATCCTCCTTTAGCTAAAATTTCTTAAGGTTTCAAGATTATATAAAGATAATGAAAACTAATCTGAATTAGAGTTTTTGCTTAACTAGTAGGATCTTGGAAATTATCTTGAAGAATATAAGAAGATTTTAATAATAATTTTATTTGCAAACTCTTGCCCATAACAATAATGTTTTATAATTTTATCTCCTTCTACTCTCACTTGAATATACAATGTTCGACTAAAACCACTTATAAAAGAAGCAGGAATATAAGAATATTTAGCCTTTGAGGAATCTTATTTCCTATCTTGTTGCCTATGGCCTCCAAAGAGGAATTTGTAGATCCCTATTTCCCTGCAAGATGATCTATTATGGTGGATTATAACTTCTATGTCTCATTTTATCTCATAATGGATAAAGAAAACTTGGCACATATACACTGTGGAATACTATGCAGCCATAAAAAAGGATGAGTTCATGTCCTTCGCAGAGACATGGATGAAGCTGGAATCCATCATTCTCAGCAAACTAACACGGGAACAGAAAACCAAACACCTCCCAAATTAAATGCTTTCCTGATCAAAGAACACATATCACTCCTTTATCCATCCATCATCATTTAACTACAAATGCCACTGTACACGTCTCTGAGCTCTTTCCCTCATGATGGAAGAAAAATGACATGGACAATTAGAAAATACCACCTGCTCAGTGCTTAATGCAGAGAAAAAAAATGGATGTAGAGTTTGAAATTTGAAATTAAAAATCCATTAGCCTATGCTCAGTACGTTACTTATACTACCAACCATGGAAGATTTAAGGTACTGAAGGTGTGAAATAGAATATTGCACTATGGATGGCTGTTTTCTCTTTGGAAATTTCTGTCTAAAGACTGTCAAGCAAGGAGTATGACTCATAAGGCTACTGTAGGCCTGTCTCTATATTCAACACTTGCTGTTTGGAGCATGATAACAACGTTGTTATAAGTGAATATATGAAGTCGATAAGACAGTACATCAGATGGTCCAAAGGTGGCCTGTTGAAGCTTCATTTGTGGCTGAAAGTTTCCCCGATGTAAAAAAATGAAGGAAAAGATGGTTTTCAGCAGGCTTATTTGATGCCAAAGCTCAAAACCCGGAGAATTTTTATTTATCTCTAAAAATAAAAGAGAAGACCACAAATTATGTTGCCTCATACTTGTATTTTTGAGCAAACACAATCGTGGTAGAAAAAGAGGCAGAGAACTGAAAGAGGACAGACGACTCATTATTGAACTAATATTTGTTCTAACTATTCTCTATCATTTAGCATCCCACCAAGAACACAAGTGATGTCTCTTCTTCAAAATTTCTCATCTTAGGTTCATTTGTAATCCATTTTCTTCTTGATGGTTTTTTCTTTTAGGTTTTTTTTTCGGTTGAAGAAGTAATATTCAATCAGATTACATTCATATTAATAGTAGATTTTTATTTCAGTAGAACATAGGATGAAAATTTTGACTATAACAATAAATATATATTTATATAATATATAAATATAATATATGTAATATATAAATAATATAAATATATAAATATAATATATAATTATCTATAAATATATATACTTATAGATATTAAATAATATAACAGTTGAGAGTATACAAGTTCAATATTTTAGGGAAATACAATGTCAGATTCTATCAAGCTCTATTCTCAAACTAAAATAATAGCAGTTTGCTTTCAGATATTTTGAATACTATTGTGACATTTCTCCCTTATACCTTTCTGGGACCTTGGATATAGGAACCATGTAAGGGTAAACAGTCTATGTCTTCATTTTTGGGACAGGGGTGATATACTACAGTTTCACAGGGGCTGAGCCGGGTTTCAACGGTGAGATAGAGAGCTGATGGTAAAAATAACAATTAGAGCAAAGGCCAAAATATATGGAATATTTATTACGTTTCAGATTCTAGCACAATATTTCTTCAGATCTATGAAGATATTACTCAATCTTATATAGTAAATGGTTTTATTATAGCCACTTTACAAAATAGAAACACTAACATAAAAAAGTTAAATCATCTGTTTAAATTAACTTGGATTATGAACCCAATTAGCTGTGTCCTTAGAACAGAAGCTGTTAGCACTACACTGAACTATATCACACTTGCAAGCTTTCAGAGGAAGATTCCCTAAGAGAAAATGGTATCTATGACTCAGTATTTCTTCTCATACCCTCAGTGACTTACAGTATTTATTTACTAAATGCCAAAGCAGATAGTCCAATAGGAAATACGTAGCTAAATGGCCTGGGAAGAGAAGGGAATGCCAAATAACAGGCAAAATAGAATCTGACACCCTAGGTCTCAGCAAGTGTTTTTGAATGGACAATAAAGAAAGTGACTAGAATGTAACCTCTGAAAAAATGTTGTGAAGCACCAATGGCCTTGAAAAAAACTAGGGAGCTGATGTAAAGGACATCCAGTTCATACTGACAATTGTTGAACAAATTACTTGTTGGAGATGGAGTTGCAGACACAATAAATACTTATCACTACTTTAAAATATGTTTTTTTGTACTCAGGAGAAGAATCTGGAATTGTGGTTTCAGAATGAGCTTATCAAAGAGTAAGAAGAGGATTAGGGCATAACTTCTAAAATAATAATGATAGCCTAGTGTGATTTATTTACCTTTTAGTAAATCAAGTTCTCAGAAAACTGAAATAAAAAAACCTTAACATTACATATGCAGGACTTAATCTGAATAATTATAAATTTTCATAAACATAATTTACATACCACACCATAGTACTGTGATATAGTAAATTAATAAGCTTTCTGTACTATGGTGTAGTTCTTTAATTCTAAGAGTAAAAAAGGTTCTATTATGTCACAGGACATCTATCTGGATGGTTAAAAAAATCCAATCACATATAACTGAAGAAAATATAGGTATTTTAGTGGAATAAGAATGCGATAAATGAAAACAGAAAAATAATTAAATATCTTCAATATTACTTAAATAAATATAACTAACAAAGATGTATCATGGAAGAGAGGGTAGTTCTGTAAAAACACATAAAATAACTTTCTAAGATGAAAATTTTACATATGTAAAAGCATTTGTCAAAGTAATAATAATTCCATTCATGCATTTGTTCATGTAAAACCAATAACTTACTTGTGATGTCACAGAAAAAATTCAATCAATCATCAAATGGAAAAGGAAATTTTAATAGGTAAGAAACTAGCGGCCTTTAAGCTAATAATATGTTTGTTTGAATAAAAAATATTATTACTTTAAAATAATCAACTTAGCAAAATACAAAAAAAAGAACATGTCACATGAACATCTTAATTTTTGGTATGTGTTGAAACATCAGGACATCTACTCATATTCTTCATCAACAGAGTCATACGTCTTAGTAGATGCTGCCATGTTTAGGCAGGTTGTCTTCTCTAATTATCCTCAGTTCCCACCATTCCATAGTGTCCCCAGTAGATATATTACTGACATTTGTCATTTATTGCCATAATTTAGCTGTTGTTTTTCACAGTCAGCTTGCCTTCTTTATTTTAATTTTTATATACCATGTAGGCATCTCAGTGTTTCACTCTTGCTGTGAGACAGCCATAGATCCCTTTTGACCTAGAGTTTTTTATTCTCTTTTTCAAAATTATTTTCCCTAAAAGAATAGAGCCTATAAGCCTCCAAATAGTGCATTTAAACTCAATCACATCTAGAAAACAATGCTAAACTATTCAGAAAGAATGAAGAGAATAAATGAATTCTCCAAACCCAGAGCTAATGAGTGCCAGCTCTGAAAATAAAATTCTTGATTCTTGACATCTGGCCTAGTGTGCCTAGGAAGTATAATCAGTTACTCTGATCAGTTATTTTAATAATTGAAGTAAACTACTTAAGAGTTAAACATTATATACAAAAAATACTTAAATTAGCTTAGATATAATCAAATAATTTCAATTTTTAATTCCAAATAATGAAGTGTTTGGTTGTAGGGTATTAGATCTTTCATGGAAGAAAGTAGTCCCATAAGTCTAAGTACAAATTTCAAATGTACAATAAAACTGATCAAGCCAGGGACCAGGTTTGGCAAAAAGTATCACATGATATGACTTGTAAAATGTCAATTATTGTGAGCAATTTTAATAAGACCTCATCAGAGCACATTGCATGTTCTCGTAAAGGGGAAAAGTAGTAAATATCAGCATGTATTGAAAACTTTATACCCACTATACATCAGGCTTTCATTTTACCATTTAATTTTCATGGACATGGTGGGGATAGGGTATTGTTATCATCCCTATTCTTTAGTGAGAACTGAGATTTACAAAACAATAAGTAAATTTTCCAAAATTAATTACTAATAATTTGTACACAGACCATTTCCAAATTCATGAGGTAATTGCTGTTTTAGTTACTTTGGGCCATTAAAACAAATTACAGTAGACACGGTGATTAATCAGAAAATGCTTGTTCTCACAGTTCTGGAGGCTGGAACATTTAAGATAAAGGTGCTTGCACATCCAGTGACTGATGAGGGCCTATTTCTTTGCTTGCACGTGGCCATTTTCTCATTATATACTGACATGGCAGAGACTGAGAGAGAGAAAGAGATTATCTCTTCGGTGTCTCTTCTTATAAGAGTACTAATCTCATTCACCAACTAATTACCCCCCAAGGGCCCACCACTGAATACTATCACACTGGGGAGTAGGGTTTCACCATATGAATTTTGAAGGTACATAAACATTCAGTTTTAGCAATTGCTAACAGTATTACTCTTACACAACCATTTTTCTCACTTAAATATTTTCAATCAATTATTTAATAAATGGAAGCAGTGGCATTACTTTGGTATAACCATAAGAATTTATCTAGGAGATAGGTATGTTTGTGTGTGTATGCTTTTCGTGGGGGAGAAGTTTGTGAAATAGAAGCAGTGGATTGAGAATCTGGATAATAAGAAAATATTCTATTGATGCTGGTGATTTTAACGTAACACAGGAGTTGCCTGTCCACTGATTCAATCAGTGGGTATTTCAGTATGAGGCATACTTGGTGACTAAGCTTTCATGTGGTAATCTAGGTTAATATTTACATAGAATTAGAGTTATAACTCACATAAATTCACACAGAAACATTTTTACATTGCCTACTGAATTTTATACATATATCCAAGAAATGAAGTATATGGTGTCCACCTTTCTCCAGGGATTTATAGGATAATTAGACAAACTCTTCCAACAATTATAAAAATAGGAACTGAAATAACAAATGTATATTCTGAATTATAAAAAGCATTCAAAATAACAAAAAGCTTATATCTTTGATCCCAGTAACCTATTTTAATTCTCTTTTTAAAATAAAAGTTTTAGAGGCAAAAAAAAAAGCCATAACTAAACCAAGTACAGATAAAGGAAATAGGAATGAGAAACAGTGTATGTGTTTGTGTATGTGTGGGCATGCCTATAGGTATAGTTGCATGTGAATTTAAGTGAACACATTTACTAATTGAATAAAATCCAGTGTTTTTATGTGTATATGCATGTTTGTGTTGTGTTTTGGAGTTGTTATTCAGCTTTTACAGAATATTCAAATAGAAAACCAAATAGAATTGTCACCTATATTGCATAAATAACCAGAGAAAAGTCACTCAAATGGCCATAAAAGAAATGTTGAAAATAAAGCAAAAAGGATAATATTTAGGATAAGAATGCCCACATGTATTACAGTCCCCAAAAAGCAATTAAGCAGAAGAAATTGCTTTTAGAGCTTGGAAAGATTTAAATAGTTACCATTAAAGTTTGAGTTGGATGTTACTCCATAAAGAGAATATATCCTTAAACACTGCTGCCCTGTGCATCAGAATATACTCACTTTGTGGACAAAGACATAAAGGCTCCGATATTGGACCTGTTGCTGGTTAGGAATGTCTTGACAAATGGGATCTAATTAAACTAAAGCGCTTCTGCACAGCAAAAGAAACTATCATCAGAGTGAACAGGCAATCTACAGAATGGGAGACAATTTTTGCAATCTATCTATCTGACAAAGGGCTAATATCCAGAATCTACAAAGAACTTAAACAAATTTATAAGAAACAAACATTCCCATCAAAAAGTGTGCAAAGGATATGAACAGGCGCTTTTCAAAAGAAGACATTTATGTGGTCAACAAACATATGAAAAAAACTCATTATCACTACTCATTAGAGAAATGCAAATCAAAACCACAATGACATGCAATCTCATGCCAATTAGAATGGCAATCAATAAAAATCAGAAAACAACAGATGCTGAAGAGGATGTGGAGAAATAGGAATGCTCTTACACTGTTGGTGGGAGTGTAAATTAGTTCAACCATTGTGGAAGACAATGTGGTGATTCCTCAAGGATCTAAAACTAGAAATACCATTTGACCCAGCAATCCCATTACTGGGTATATACCCAAAGCATTATAAATCATTCTACTATAAAGACACATGCACATGTATATTTATTGCGGCACTATTCACAATAGCAAATACTTTTGAACCAACCAAAATGCCCATCAATGATAGACTGGATAAAGAAAATGTGGCACATATACAGCATGGAATACTATGCAGCCATAAAAACAAATGATTTCATGTCCTTTGCAGGGACATGGATGAAGCTAGAATCCCTCATTCTCAGCAAACTAACACAGGAACAGAAAACCAAACACCGCATGTTCTCACTCATAAATGGGACTTCAACAATGAGAACATATGGGCACAGGGAGGGAAACATAACACACTGGGACTTGCCAGAGGGTGTGGGGCAAGGGGAGGGATAGTATTAGGAGAACTACCTAATGTAGATGACGGGTTGATGGGTGCAGCAAACCACCATGGCTGATGTATACCTATGTAACAAACCTGCACGTTCTACACATGTATCCCAGAACTTAAGTATAACAATTTTTTTAAAAAGAAATGTCTTTGTTAATATTTCCCCCTTTTTCTTGATATAAATTTAATTTGCAGTTGGGTGGGGCATGGTGGCTCACACCTGTAATCCCAGCACTTTGGGAGGCCGAAGTGGGAGGATCACCTGAGGTCAGGAGTTCAAGATCAGCCTGTCCAACGTGACGAAACCCTGTCTCTACTAAAAATACAGAAATTACTACTGGGATGCTGAGGTAGGAGAATCTCTTGAACCCGGGAGGCAGAGGTTTCAGTGAGCCGAGATCATGCCACTGCACTCCAGCCTGGATGATAGAGTGAGGCTCCATTTAAAATAATAATAATAATAATTCACAGTTGTAAGCAACCTAAATTTAAAATATTTCTTAAGATTGAGACTTTATGTTTTAAATAATTGTGTTTTTATGACAGAACACCTACACACACACACACACACACACAAAACACAACAACAAACTAAAGAATGTTTTCTGTTATATATCAAATCATACTTTTATTAGTGTTGTTAATTTTATTTTATTTCTCTGTGTGTTTTCCTCCCTCATCAATTTATCTATTACCTATCTCTTAATCCATCCATTCATCCTTCCATTCAATCTTCTATTACTTTTAATATTTTTAAATAAACTGGCTTGTTGCTTTGATTTGTATTAGTGTAGACTGGCAGAACATGAAATGACAGAAAGACTTTTATTTGCATGGAATCTTCTGAAATCAGCTAATAATTCACTATGGATTCTATTTACTCAGATTAATAACTGTGCAGAAATGTCATTATCTGAAGAGCACAAATCTGGGGATAGACAGAATTTTAATCATGGACTCTGTCATTGACTGACTGTGTGATTTTGGTTGCTTAAATAATCCAGATTCTAGTCTCCTCAATTATAAAACAGGAATAATAATGGACTTAAGTTTATTATAGGTTAAGCAACATAAATTGCTTTGGGTATTCAAAGAAGATAATTAATTGCCGTGGATTAGGAATCTGAAACAGAAGCTTGAATTCCCAGGAGTGAAACAAATTTAGCAATACTTGCATGACTATTGGAGAACCAGGCCACTTAACAGGTATACATATGCCCCTCTGACCACCTCCTAGATGTTTTCTGCCATGTCAGTAGCAGGCAGAGGACCAGCTGGCTTAATGTCTATATTGTTTACATGTGGCAGCTCAAACAATGTGATGTGAACTACGGAGGGAGACACTTCACACTTAACATCTGTTCTTCAGTTTCCCCAACAGGATGCCTCCAAATATGAAATGAAACTCATCAATAACAAGCTGGGGAATGAGTCTAAATGGATGACATTTTGGAATAACATATTTGACACTTGTGAGGTCCAGCAGTTGTGGCTTAATCAAGAAAGCCAGCAGATATCCACAGAATTCATCTCTTAGGCAAACACATCTAAAAAAAACCACATCCGTTTGTCTTATTTTAAATCCATATTTTAACTTTCAAAATATTTCAGTGGATATTTTGCAATACAATTATGCTAGTTTTTACAATTTTCTCCCCTAGTGTGTAAAAGAACAAGAGAATACAAATTCCTTGGCATGTCAGTTATTTAGTCATTTCAAACTTTGATATTCCCAGAAGTCGTAAGATTCTTCTCTCACAGATGTGATTATAAAACACATTTGATTTACCACCTTTTAGTCTTCTGTTTTCTACAAATTAGCTCTTTTGTGCAAATGGACAAATAGTATATGTATTTGGTACTAAATTTCCCTCGTAATTGTCAGAACCTCACCACTTATTGTTTTGTAGGAACTGGGCTTTAAAAAAAATCAGACCATATGATAATTTTGATATTAACACTCTTCTGAAAGACTCAGTGAATGAACTAGTCATCCATATTCACTGAATAAAAACAAAATAAGACAAACTTATTCCATAGTATAGTACTTTAGGTTTGCTAATTTAAAAAAATTAGTTTACAAATATTATTTCTGAGAAACAATAGCTTTTCTCTAGGATACATCTACATACAAACAACTGAAGAAAATAGCTTTTATATTTACTTTATCTCTTGTAGGAGTTGTATAGCTACGTAAACTATTGTAATGCAAGAGGTACATCATAAAAACTGCTTTGTTGTATGTTGTGTGCATGTGTATTTGTGCATTTACATATAGACAGTATACTCACTGTCGTTTAGTAGCACATTTTACGATGAATGATGGACCCAGTACAAATTAAGTGTGAATTTGACTTATGAACTCTTCACATGCACTACCTCATAAACATTACAAGTTAGAGAATGTAGGGACTTGAATCCACAAACCACAGATGTCAAGATAAATACATTATGTTTTGATTACTTGAAACTGCCTGTACAATTGAATTTACAGTTGTTTTTTAAAAAAGAAAATAGAACTGAGAAGAAGTGCTACGGCAATCACACTCTGCGATTTAAAAGAAAATAAATACCACTAGTTCATGCCCAGAAAAAAATAAAAAAATAAAACTATGGGAACTTTATTACCCTTATCTATATTCTCCCACCTGCAAGAAAAAAAAAATGCCTCTCCTCACAATGAATAACACTAGGTAGAGGAAATATCTCTGCTTAGTTTTAGAAGAAAGAGAAAAAAATCATTGCAAAACATTCATATGCAAATAAGAATCTGAAGGAAAAGGCAATGTGGAGGATAGGGCATGATTTCACCGCTGGGAGGGAGATATAGCCTGGCAGGTGCATAGCTACTTTTTCATAGTTAGAGCCATCTACCTAAAGGTAGAAACCAAAGCAAGTCTAAATCAGAAAAATGATCGTCAGTATGTTACATTTAATGTCAAAACATACTTTGTAGAATATATGAACTGCAATCTCATTTTGAGAGCTAACCTAGAATTATGATTATATTTGGAAGCCTGATTCTGTTTGCCTCATTTGGTCCATTTCATTGTACATTAAGGCTTGAACATAAGGTTTGTGATATAAAGTTGTCTTTAAATAGGCTCCATGACATTTAAAGTTATCTGCTGGGAAATAATCAACTTTTCAAATTCATCATAGCCTTGCTTTGGGGAAATTAGTTTTGATTTGATGAGTAAATGGATCACTAAGGATCACTGAGGTGGGGAGTACTGATGGGAAGCAGTCATAGAAACCAGTAGTTAACATATGTCATGGGTAATAATATCAGGTATTTTGATGTTAGTGTCAATGAGATCCAGCATGCCAGTTAATTTCAAACAAAACAAACAACAACAAACACTTTGATTGTGTTATACGACCTGCAGCCATTATTTTTTATTAGCTGTTATCTACCTACCTGTATCTTTATCCATTGATTATTTCATCAGTGTGTGTATGTGTGTGTGTGCATTTCGGAATGGAATGAGTGATGAAAATTATATTCTTTCATGCATAGATATTTGTACAGGGCTTGCTGTGTGCCAGACATCAAGCAATTGTAATTGAGTAAAATAGTATTTAAAAACTACTCACTGCCTTCAAGGAGCACAGTGTCTAACTAGGGAACTCAGACAAGTAAATAGGCAATTGCAGTGTAGGATAGTTCTGGGGATCAGACAACAAAACCCGCAAATGAAAGCCTCAGCAGCAGCCTCAGAAACAAACGTTTTTCTCTGACCTTCTGTCCTCTTGTCTCTCAGTTCTAATCTCCGATTAGGCTAGCCATAGAAACTAGAATCTCTCTTCCACAATGGTGGGTCATAGTAAACAGAATCTCTTTTCTTCAAAGCCAGCCATAAAACCTAAATATATTACCTAATTTTTCCTCCACCTTATCTGTGTAAAAACTGGCCATAAACAAATTATGTGACTTACCTTGTTTGACTGAACATCTTAAGACCCCCCAGTCCAAAGATGCTGCTGCCCCATACCCAGAAGAAGAAAAAATACATGCTTAGAAACGTCAAGAAAAATCTATACTGACCGGCTTTGCTGGGTTTCCCCACCCAGTCTATTAGCATTATTAGATCATATACCTTTCTGCCAATAGTATTCCTACACAGCTGTCCATACTTTGTTAATTTCCCCTCTATCTTAGGGTCTGCATTTGGAAGGCTGCTATGTGTATTCATTAAATGAATTTCTAAGCCTTTTTTCCTCCTAATCTGCCTTTTGCAACTAGATTTTTAGTAAAACCACAGTGGGACTAGAGCCGTGGCATCCACAATAGCAAATCTTATAATACAAGGTTAAGTACAGAATGAACTCACAATAAGGAACGTAAAATTTGAGGAGCTTCATATAAATTATGGAATTAGCCAATTATTTCCCAATGAAAACAATAACATGCAGCACATAGTTTTCTGAAACAGAGATAATACCTTCTTACACATTAATTTTATCACTGATAAAATGATTAATTTTATCATTAATTTTAAATTGAAACACAATGGTCATTACTTGCCCAAGCTTAAGAAGCTAATTATTAGGCAGGGCTCAGTGGCTCACACCTGTAATCCCAGCACTTTGGGAGGCTGAAGCGGGCAGATCACAAGGTCAGGAGATCGAGACCATCCTGGCCAACATGGTGAAACCCCATCTCCACTAAAATACAAAAAAAAAAAAAAGATTAGCCAGGCATGGTGGCACACACCTGTAGTCCCAGCTACTCAGGATAGTGAGGCACAGGAATCACTTGAACCCGGGAGGCGGAGGTTGCAGTGAGGGGAGATTGTGCCACTGTACTCCAGCCTGGCAACAGAATGAGACTCCATCTAAAAAATAAAAAAAGAAGAAGAAGCAGCTAATTATTATCAGAGTTGTGAGTAGAATCCAGACTCCAAACATGAATCCAATGCTTTTTGCGTAAGTTATGCTGCTTCAATTTAAATTTCTTTTTTTAAACAGTAGAAATTAGTGGAAATGAAACATTTGTAAAGTTAACTCTTCTTGCTTGTTTTTCCTTTATTTTTTTCTCCAGTTTGCAATGACATCAGTATAACAAATAAAAAGTGCAGATAGATAACTAATCAAATTAATGGCTTACAACTGAAGAATAACATCATATAAATGCTACTACTGATCTTACAAGTCCCATCCATTTCAATGAAAGCTATATTTGGGGATTCCACAACTCAGTCTGCTCTTAGTAGGGGTGAAGGAAATTGTTTCTCTATCTGGCCAAACTAATATGGAGTTTGGGATACATTCTGTTAAATTCTGTACTTCCATATGATGTAATAAATCCAAAATAATACATTTATGCTACATACAATTAAAGAACAAACACTTTGTTCCCCCTCTGTGATACTATTTTTAAAAAAGACTCATTATTATGATTAAGTATAACTGCAGGTGTAGGTTGCCTAGGTTAATAAAGACCAGAAAAATGAACTGGCCATTCTAGAACTTTGTTTTCAGCTGGAGGAGAAGCGATAACATCAATAACATTGTAGGCTCGCTCTTGGCTCTAATTGACACTCAGAATAATAGGACTGAATGTTAAAGCTCATCTCAACCAAACTGAATTGGCAACAATGACTTTACATCCACAACTGATTTTCAGGTTAACTGTAAGCCCAGTGCCTTTGTTATGGAGGCAGATCAATTTTATCCAAAATATATGTTTAAACTGATTAGCATTTTGGCTCTGGAATCAGTGAAGCCTGTGAATCTGTTCCAACATTCACTAGCTTGCTGAGACTGAACATTTCTGAGATGCTCTGAGTTCTAGTATTTTTTAACCATAAAATAAATGTAAAATTTCAGGAAAGAGATCAAGAATTTTTGGTATATACAAAGTGCTAAGTAATAAATGTAGACTCATTAAATGTGAAGGTAGAATATAAAAACAAAGTGGCGATAAAGGAAGTTATCTATTTGCAATTTGTGAAATCTGGACTTTACCAGTCTAGAGCAGAGGTCAGAAAATGTTTTTTCAATAGGCCAGATAATAAGTGCTTTAGTTTTTTGTAGGGTATATAATCTTGGTTGATCTCAACTCATTGTAGCAAAACAACAGTCACAGAGTATATGTAAATAAATTAAAATGGTTGTATTCTCACACATACACACACAGTTTACTAAAACAGATGGGAGGGAGTGACATAATCAAGATGTTGCATTTGGCAATTCCAAGCTTCTGTCCCTCCGTAGAAATATTGAAAAATGAACAGAAGCCATCAGAATCAACATTGTCAGAACACTGGAAAACAGACAGGTTTATAGCAACCCCGTGAACACTAAAGCAATAAAAAATCAATGTAAAAATAATTTAAAAATCACTGTGGCAGTTTTACTTTCCCTTTCTATAACCACTCCCCAGTTGAAAAGCAGTCTTGCAGACAGCAGCCCATGTTCCCAGTGTGAGAGAATGGTCCCTGTTTCCAGAGGTAGAAGAGACAACTTTATTTGCAAATTATTTTGGCCCATTTTAACCTATATGGGGGCTACCTGAAGGAATGATGTAAGGTACTTTCATCTGTTTTGTCTATTGCACAGCAATAGACGGTAAAAGTGGTAGGAATTGCTTAAATATATTATTGGATTCCTAAGAAACCTAAGCTTGAGGCAAAAGACATTTAAGATTTATAAACGAACATCCAAGGCCTGGAAACACAATAAGAACAGAGATTTTCCCTGGAAAATTAGGGTAATAAAAAACACCCATGAATTAGGAGAGATTTGAAAAGCCTCATACATGCCAATTATACAGTGCATGTTCAAAAAAGACCTAAGAAGTCCTTAAGTTTTGTAGTGTTTTGTAGCTTTGTTTTGTCTGATACTGATCACTGACCTTTTATTTTTTCAACCTTTATTTTAAGTTCTGGAGTACATGTGCAGATGTGCAGGTTTGTTACATAGGTAAATGTGTACCATGATAGTTTGATGCACAGATCAACTCATCATCTAGTTATTAAGCCCAGCATCCATTAGCTATTCTTCCTGATGCTTTCACTCCTGCCACTCCCTATCACCCTCAACAGGCCTCAGCATGTGTTGTTTCCCTCCATGTGTTCATGTGTTCTCATCGTTCAGCTCTCACTTGCAAGTGAGACAATGCAGTGTTTGGTTCTGTTCAAATCTGTTCCTGCATTAGTTTGCTGAGAATAATGGCTTCCAGCTCCATCCATATCCCTGCAAATTATATAATCTTGTTCCTTTTTATGGCTACATAATATTCCAAGGTGTATATGTACCACATATTCTTTATTTAGTCTGCAGATCCCTAACCTTAATTCAAGTCTGGCTACGTGTTTAAAAAGGTACTCAGGACAGAACCAAACAGTAAAGACAGAGAGAGGGTTTGGTTGGTTGTTTTTTTTTTTTTTTTAGTTTCTGGTGTTCAAGAAAACTCTGTCAAACACTAGCTGAACAAAAGCTAAAGAACAGAAACTTTTTTCACAATATATGCAACAAATGTATTTGTTGAAAAACAGTAAAGTCACTATACCAACAGTTTATTACAGCTTTCAATAATTAAAAAGAGCAAACCATGAGAAGCAGGAACATTTGATTTCCAGAATCACATTGTAATATTTGTGTCCACTTAACAAAAAAATCACAAGGCATACAAAGAAACAGGAAATAAGACCTATTTAATGGAATAAAATAAATTAGCAACTACCATCCCTAAAAATGTCTGGATATTGTAATTAACAGAAAAAAATATATTATCTTAAAAAATTATCTTAAACATGCTCAAATAATAGAAGGAAAACTTGAACAACCAAATAAGAAAAATCAGAAAAATAATAAGTGAACAAAACAAAAATAGCAATGACGAAAAATTATAAAAGGAACCAAAAATTCTGGAGCTTTAAAGTATAAAAACTGAAATAAAAAAATTAAATAGAGAAATTCAACACAAATTTTACCAGCCAAAAGGCAAAATCAGGAAATTGACAATAGAGCAATAGAAATTATTCTATCAAGTCTAAGAAGTAGAAAAAAAAATAAAGAAAAGTAAATGACACCTAAGGGGCTTGTGAGATGCCATCAAGAGGAGCAACATATGAAGGAGAATCCCAGAAAAAGCAGACAGAGAGAAATTGCAGGACAAATATTTGAAGAAATAATGGCTGAAAACTTTTCATATTTGATGAAAGATATAAATATACAAATTCAAGAAACATGAATAAACATCAAGTAAGATAAAGAGATCCACACTGAGACATATAGTTGTCAAATTATTGAAAGCTAAAGACAGACAATTTTTGCAAGTAGCTAGGGAAAATCAATTTATTATGTACAAGGGATTTTCAATAAGATTAAGAGCTGATTTATCATTATAAATGATAGAGGTCAGAAGATAGTAGAATAACATGTTTTAGTCCTGAAACAAAGATTGAAAAAAAAACTGCTTACTGAGAATTCTACATCTAGCAAAACATTCTATCATAAAGAGTAAAAAATTAAGAGATTTACAGAGAAACAAAAAATGACGGAGTTTATAAATTGCAGACCTGTCCTATGAAAAATGCTAAAGAGATTCTTTCAGGTCGAAATGAAAAGACACTAGACAATAACTTAAATGTGAATGAAGAAATAAAGGTTTCCTGGAAAAAGTAAGTCCATGAGCAATTATAAAACTTAGAATTATTTTATTTTTAGTTTATAACTCCATTTTTATTTTCTATATGTGTTAAAAAAATCATAAAAATAATTATAAATTTATGTTATTCAGCACAGAATATATATGAATGTAATTTGTGAAACAACATGAAATGGGTAAGGGGACTGCACAGACACAGAATGTTTTATGCTATTGAAGTAATGTTGGGATTAATTAAAACATAGATGATTATAAATTTAAGATGTTAAACACAATCCTTATGGGAGTTAGAGACAATATTTTTAAAATGCACACATAAGAAAATGATAAAGGTTTTAAAACATTTCACTATAAAAAATCAACTAATCACAAAAAAGTATTAATGGAAGAAATGAACAAAAATTTATAAGCCATGTAGAAAACAGAATGCAAAATGGCAGAAGTAATCCTCATCAATAATTTTTATAAATGTCAATGAAGTAAAATTTCCAATTGAAAGGAAAACGTTAGTGTAATGGATTTTAAAAATCATACAACTAGATATTTTCTATAAGAGACTCATTTTAGATCCCAGCCACAAATAAATTGAAAGTGAAAAACAGAAAAATATATTCCATACAAATGGTAACCAAAAGAGAGGTGGTGTGGCTCTACTAATATGACATGAATTAACTTTAATTTAAACACTGTTACTCTTGAAAAAAGGGCATTAAACACCAATAAAATGATCAATTTTTCAAGAAGATAGAACAATTATAAATATGCATGCACCAAACAACAGAGCTCCCCAAAATATACGAAGCAAACATTGGCAAAATTGAGTGGAAGAACAGGTAGTTCTGCAATAATAGTTGGAGACATCAATAGGCCACTGCAAATTCTTGATAGAAAATCTGCAACAAGTAAATAGAGGAATTAAACAATAGTATTTATAGAAATCAACTATACGTAACATACATAGAACATTCCACCCAACAACAGCAGAATACATGTTCTCTCTGACAGACCATATGTTAGGCAACAAAGAAGTCTTCAATAAATTTTAAAAACATTAAACTTATACAAAGCATCTTCTCAGATCACAATGGAATGGAATTTTAAATCAACAACAAGAGAAAACTGGAAAATACAAAAATATATGGCAATTAAACCATGGGCACCTTTTCAAGCAATGGGTCAAAGAAGGGAAATTACAAATACCTTAAGATAAGTAATAACAACACAATATACTAAACTTATGAGATGAAGCAAAAGCAGTGCTCAGATGAAAATGTACAGTTGTAAGCACCTACATTAAAAAATGTACAAAAGATCTCAAATCAATAACATAACTTCCGACTTTCATGAGCCAGAAAAGAAGAGCAAACTAAACACAAGTAGAAGAGAAGAAATAATAATAATTAACACGGAAATAAATAAAATAGAGGACTGGAATTATAGATAAAGAAATAATAAAACCGAAAGCTGTTTCTATTAAAAAAAATCGACAAAATTGGCAAATTAAGCTATACTAACAAAGAAGAAAATGGATAATAAATAACTGAAATAAGAAATAAAATTGGGGTTATTACTACTGACCTTTTAGAAGTAAAAATGATTATGAGAATATGACCAAATTAGGCCATAAACTAGATAATTGAGATGAAATTGATGAATTTTCTGGAAACACAAAAATTGCCTAAGCTCACTCAAGAAGAAATAAAAAATACATGTCAACAGACCAATAACATGTAAAGAAATTGAAATTGTAGTAAAAAACCTCCCAATCAAGAAAATTCTAATACCAGATGGGTTTACTAGTGACTTCTAGGATACATTTAGAGAAGAACTGGCAGCAACTGTTTGGCAAACTTTCCAAAATCAGAAATGGAGATATTACTTATTTATTCATTCTATGAGGCAAGCATTTCCCATAGTGTGAATTCAGATGAAGAGATCAAAACTAACGAATATTACAGGAGATTATTCTTTACATATATAGATGCAAAAACCTTTACCAAATACTAGCAAACCAAATTCCTAAACAGGATTATGCCCTATGATGAAGAAGAATTTATCTCATAAATGTAAGTATGGTTCAATATAAAATCTATCAATGTAAAGCGGCACATTGAAATTACTGATGTAATACAGCAAAGAAGAAAAAAAGAGATCAACTCATTTGACACAGAAATAGCATTTGTCAAAATTCTATACTCCTGCATGATAAAAGTCACTGAGTATATGGAAGGGAATTTCCTTAACCTAATAAAGGACATTTATAAAATACTCCCAGCTAACAACGTATTCAGTGGTGAAAGACTGAACACTTTCCTTTAACATTATGAACAAGACAAGGATGTCTGCTTAAATCACTAATGAACATTGCAACTTCTAGCAGAGCAATTAGCAAGAAAGACAAATACGAGACATCCAAACTGGAAAGAAAGGAATAAACTATTTCTCTTTTCAGATTATATGATTCTATATATAGAAAATCTGAAAAAAAATCCATCAGACATCTACTAGATCTAATAAAATTTCAGCAAATTACACGGTCAAAACACAAGATTCATTCGTGTCTCTATATGCTAGAAATAAATAATCCAAAAATAAAATTAGGAAACAAATTCCATTTATGATAGTATCTAAAAGAACAAAATATCTAAGAATAAATTTAATGAAGAATGTGAAAACTTGTACGCTGAAAAGAGCAAAGTATTACTGAAAGAAATTAAAGAAGTTCTAAACAAATTGAAAGCAACACAATGTTTATGGATTGAAGGCAAATTAATTGTGCTGAAATAGCAGAACTACCAAAGCTATCTAAAGATTCAATACAATATTTAGCAAAATTCCAACAGTCATTTTACTGAAACAGAAAAGCCAATTCTCAAATTCCTAGAATTTTACATGGAAATCCTAAAGAAACAAAGACAAAAGCTATATTAATTAAAACATTATGGAATTGGCATAGGGATAGATATATAGATAAATGGAATAGAATTGAGTCCAGAAATAAACCCATATATTTATGGCAAATTTATTTTCAACAAGCCTGCCAAGTCTATTCAATGGATAATGAAAAATCTTCAACAAATGATGTTAGAACAACTGGATTTCTACATGCAAATTAAGGTTAGACTTCATCCCATATACAAAAATTAATTCACACCACATATAAAAAATTTACTTATATACAAAAATTAATTCAAAATGAATCAATAACTCAAATATGAGAGCCAAAACCATGATACTCTTAGAGATAAATCTTTATGAACTGGGATTTGGCAATGGATTCTTAAATATGACACCAAAAACACCACCACAACAAAAAACAAATAGATAAGTTGAACTTTATCAAAATTAAAAACATTGGTTCATCAAAGGACATTATGAAGAAAGTGAAAGCCTATGGAATGGAAGAAAATATTTGCAAATCATATATCTCATAAGGATTTAATATCCAAAATACATAAAGAAACTTTATAACTCAGCAACAGAAGACAAAGAGACTATTTTTTAATTTCCAAAGTTTATTGGGGAGCAGGTGGTATTTGGTTACATGAGTAAGTTCTTTAGTGGTGATTTGTGAAATTTTGGTGCACCCATCACCCAGACAGTGTACACTGCATGCTATTTATAGTCTTTTATTCCTTACCCGCCCCCAACCCTTTCCTTGAATCCCCAACGTCCACTGTGTTGTTCTTATGCCTTTGTATCCTCATAGTTTAGCTTCTACTTATGAGTGAAAACATATGATCTTTGGTTTTCCATTCCTGAGTTACTTCACTCAGAATAATAGTCACCAATCTCATCCAGGTTGCTGTGAATACCATGAATTCATTCCTTTTTATGGCTGAGAAGTATTCCACTGTGTGTATATATATAAAACATATATCACAGTTTCTTAATCCATTCATTGATTGATCGGCATTTGGGTTGGTTCCACGTTTTTGCGTTGCAAATTGTGCTGCTATAAACATGCGTGTGCAAGTATTTTTTTGTATAATGACTTCTTTTCCTCTGGGTACATACCCAGTAGTGAGATTGCTGGATCAAATTGTGGTCCTACTTTTAGTTCTTTAAGAAATCTCCACACTGTTATCCATAGTGATTGTACTAGTTTACATTCCCACCAGCAGTGTAGAAGTGTTCCCTTTTCACCACAGCCATGCCAATATTTGCTTTTTTTTTTTTTTTTTTTTGATTATGGCCATTCTTGCAGGAGTAAGGTGGTATCACATTGTGGTTTTGATTTGCATTTCCCTGATCATTAGTGATGTTGAAAAAATACGTTTGTTGGCCATTTGTGTATCTTCTTTTGAGAATTCTCTATTCATGTCTTTAGTCCCCCTTTTGATGGGATTGTTTGTTTTTTTCTTGTTGATTTGTTTGAGTTCATTGTAGATTCTGGATATTAGTCCTTTCTCAGATGTATAGATTGTGAATATTTTTTTCCCACTCTGTGGGCTGTCTGTTTACTCTGCTTACTGTTCCTTTTGCAGTGCAAAAGCTCTGGTATAAAAATAGGCACATAAACCAATGGAACAGAATAGAGAACCAAGAAATAAGCCAAAATACTTACAGCCAACTATTCTTCAACAAAGTACACAAAAAATAAAGTGGGGAAAGGACACCCTTTTTAACAAATAGTGCTGGGATAATTGGCTAGCCACATGTAGAAGAATGAAACTGGATCCTCCTCTCTCACCTTATACAAAAATCAACTCAAGATGTATTAAAATCTTAAATCTAAGACCTGAAACTGTAAAAATTCTAGAAGACAACATTGGAAAAACCCTTCTAGACATTGGCTTAGGGAAGGATTTCATGACCAAGAACCTAAAAGCAAATGCAATGTAAAGATAAATTGCTAGGAATTAATTAAACTAAAAAACCTGTTTTTAAAATGGGCAAATAACTGGTATAGACATTTTCAAAGAAAATGTACAAATAGCCAAGAAGTACATAAAAAGATAGTTAACATCATTAGTCATTCAAGAAATACAAATCAAAACCACAGTGAGATACTATTTCACTACTATACAACAATTTTTGTTTTGTTTTGTTTTTGAGATAGAGTCTCACTCTGTCACCTAGGCTGGAGTGCAGTGGCATGATATCGGCTTACTGCAGCCTCCTCCTCCTGGGTTCAAACAATTCTCCTGCCTCAGCCTCCCAAGCAGCTGGGACTACAGGCACACAACACTGCACCTGGCTAATTTTTTTTTTTTTTTTGTATTTTTAGTAGAGATGGGGTTTCCATCCTGTTGGCCTGGCTGGTCTCGAACTTCTGACCTCAGGTGATCCGGCACCCCAGCCTCCCAAAGTGCTGGTAGCACGGGTATGAGCCATCAAGCCCAGCCTTCTTTGCAACTATTAGGATGACTGTAATGAAAAAAAAAAAAAAAAAAAAAAAAAAAACAGAGAGAAAGACGACAGGGGGAGGAGCAAGGGTTGGCCAGGATGTGGATAAAGTTAAAGACACTTACATTGGTGATGGGAATATCAAATTGTGCACTTACTGTGGAAATCAATTTGGAGGTTCCTCAAAAGGCTAAAATAGAATAATTCCACTTCTGGATACATACCCAAAACAATTCAAGAGTGATTCAAACAGATACTTGTACTCCAGTGTTTCCCATAGCATTTTTTTACAATAGTCAAAACATAGAAAAGCTCTAACAGATGAATCCTTAATCGATTAATAGATGAACAAAATGTCGTGCATAAATACAAAGGATTATTTTTCAACCATAAAAAGGAATGAGTTTTGATACAGGCTACAGCAGGATGAACCTCGAAAACATTTTCTAAGTGAAATAAGCCAGACTCAAAAGGACAAATATTGTATGATTCCAAATATATGAAATATCTAGAATGGACAAATTCATAGAGACAGAAATTTATTAGTGATTAGTAGGGTGTGAGGCGAGAGTTAAATAGGTGCTATTGTTTTATGAGTATAGTTTTTGTTTGGAGTGATGAACTAATTTTAGAAATAGTTCTGATGGTTATACATTTTGCATGTAATTACTACTACAGAGTTATCCACTTACAAATTTTTTACATGATGTATTTATATCATATTAAAATTTAAAAAGCAAACAAATAGGAGGTGCCTAAGCTTGACTCATGTTCACTAATTTGCTGACCTCTTGACTGTGGCAGTGGTTAATATATTTTAGAATTTAAAATTCACTTAAAAAATCTGTTAAAACACAGATTGCTGTTTCCTTGGTATCCAAGAATTTGCATTTCTAATAAGTGTGTGTATAATGTGGATGCTGTTGGTCTGTTGATCACACTTAAAAACCTGCTAGACTACATTATGCCTAAAACAGCTCCTCTGTCTCATCAATGCAGTTGTTTAATTGATTTGTTTTGGTTTTTTTTTCTTCAAGTAAAGTGATTAAGTTATTCTAATCTAATGTGCTAATATAGTTTGGCTCAGTCAGGCAAAAATCAATCATACAAATGAAATCATTATCAGCTGAAAAGAAATAGAGACAAAGTTGGGATGAGATTAAATGTGAGAGCTGATGTCAGATCGCCTGGATGGAACTAAAATCCCAGTTCCATCAACTTTCTCCTCTGTAACATTGGAACAGGTAATGAACTTCCCTGAGATTTAGATTCCCTTGCCTGTAAAAGAGAATAAATAACAAAAAGTCCTCATACAGTATTTTAAAGATTACATGGAATACTGCTTATAAAGTTATTAGCAAAATGGTACATAACAAGTCCTAATAAACAGTTACAAATGATAAAAAAAAAGGACAGAGAATAACATTCATGATAAATCAATCTGAAAAATGCTGATGTAAAAAATTCTAGAACTCTCAGGATATCGTCATAAAGTCAGTGTATTAAAATAAATATGGCATAAACCCTCCAATCTGAGCCTTATAAAGAGAGATTTGCTTATTGTGAAAAAGGGAAAAAGTGGAGGGTGTATGAGGTAATTATTAATAATATTAGATTTATTAAATATTATCACATTTTATTAAGTGGGTATCAGCAACCTCAAGCTGGTGTTATTAACTGAACTTGGGAGGACATTTGAGCTCATGAACTATTCCTTGTTCTAAATCTGAGCTAAGTAAAAAATGTGATAAAGGAGTAAGTGCAGAAGCTAGTTAAAATGTGTTTTTCATTCTGCTCTTCCTTTACATATATATATATTTTTTTTAAGCCAAGTATAGGCTGAATTAAATATACTTCCTGTTGGCAGTGACAGTTCTGGCTTAGCATTACAGATGTCTTGTTTTCTCCTATAGGAGGAACACACTTTCCTACTTTTGAAGACAGATTGTTACATTGATTCTATGATTGTTGTTAAGAGAAAAATTTCAACTGAATTAAATTTAAAGTAGTTTGAGTAATGAATGATTGGAAAATCAGGCAGCCCCCAGAATTACAACAAATTCAGAGAGACTCTAGCTCAGTCAAGTGGTGAAAGAAGATTTATGGACAGCAAAAGGAAAGGCAGGTACAGAAACAACTGGATTGGTTACAACTAGGCCTTCGCCTTATTTGAACATGGTGGGAACAGTTAGCTACATTTGGCAAAAACTCAGTAATTGGCACAGGTGTGGGCTGCAGTTGATTTACACCTCCACTTTTTATAGTTCATGATGTACAGAAGAACCTTTAGGTCAAACTTATATATGTAAGGAGGTATCTTTAGGCTAAACTTGATTTAACAATTTCCCCCTTTGGGTTATTTTCTCAATTTTGAGAGATTGACCAAAACTTTAGTTATTGATGTTACTATTAACATTGCTCTTGAAACTCACTGGGAAAGAGCAGAACACTGAGTTTGGCAAATTTAGGAACAAGGACTGAGTAGAGGGTATATCTTTATGCTGGAACATCCCGTTTACAGAAGAAAAAGAAAGCCGGGTCTTTTCTAGAATCTATGTGTTTCCTATGTTTTCTATAATCAAACACAGTTTGATTATGTTACTTTTAGCACAAGTGACTCCATTTTTGTTTGGTTTGGTATGTTGGGACTTAGAGCATGAGCTCAGTCCAAAACAATGGCCTCCCATAATTTTGTTTAAAAAAAAAAATCCTCTTTTTTTGGTCAGGTTCTCACTTAGGTGAGGGTGTGACCAAAACTTAGGGCCTTAGCACCACTCTCGGTTACCATCATTTTGGGTTTCTGGTCTCAGCATGTCATTCATAAGTTACAGTGTCTTCACAGCTGCCCATTTCTTTCAGCTCTTGTCATTCTAGTTAGAGAGATCCTTTGATATTCTAGAGATGGCTGCATGCAAACATTTAAAATTTTTGAGAGAATACGGATCACCAGGGGGACTATTATTATGACTATCAGGAGGATAATACCAAGAGTTTGGAGTATGCTCCTTACCCGGGGTCCCCATAAACAAAATCACCTAAAATTGAATAGATCAAAGAATGAGCTACATAAAAAGTCTACTAACTTGACTAAGGGGTCTCTTCATTAATCCCCTATAACTGAATCTCTGTAATACCTGACATTTTCTCCATAGGCTGTAAGTGCCAGCAGCTGTACAGATACTTCTGTTTAGCCAGTAACTAATCCAGAGCAATTCTATTATCTAGCATAACTTTCACAAGAGAATTTAAAGTCTGTTGTGTAACCATTGCCTATACAGTAGAATCTGCTATAGAACCTATCATGAGGGGTACATTTTTAATCATTGCCACTTTATTCCAAACCACAAAAAAAGGACCTAAAAAATGATGCCCTTTTAGAAGAGTGAAAACCTCCCAGCAATGTTCTCCTTAACCCATGATGTGAGTTAAGAGGAGTGAACCATTGTTCTGTTTCTGACTGATTATGAGGCAATGTATGTACCATTAATGTTTCTTATCTACACTGGGCCTTCATTTTTGTCTATTAAGGTATGAGGTTATCTATGTATAAGGCTGGCTGCAAAATCCTTCACAAATAAAATTATACCACATAAGTGCACACAAGAGAACCCCTTTCAATTCTATTGTTCATAGAAGCATAAGCAAGGGAAATATAATCAAAGTTAAGAGTCCCATGATAGCAGAGAAGTCTTGATCCATGATCTTGGGAAAACCTCTTCACATCAAGGATACCATCTTCTTCTGGTGAGAAACCCCCCTGGTTAGCTTTACCTTAAGGGTTCCAATGTGTGTACAGTTCCAAGAATGTAAAGGGAGCCTTCTCAGTTGTGAGACTGTGAACCCAAGGTTCAAGGTCCTGAAGTTTTGCTGTGGTGTAGATGCCAATGACAGTGTTTCTTTGATGTTCTCAGAAGATCCATCTTCAGGTTCTAGTTGTGAAGGGATTGATTGTCCTCAGTGAAACATAAAAACCTTACTTTACCTGGTAAAAATATACTGTAGTGTAATAATCTACTGTTATAATGATGGCAGCAGCACCCCATCTGGAGCAACCACTGCCATCACATCAGCTACAGCAGAGAAACATGGCCAGGAGCTGGGGACAAGTGGTAACCATGTCTCTTCTGAGTTGGTGGAGTTGGAGCTTCCTGGGATCAGCTGCAGCAGCCCAAGTAGTGGCTCCAGACCTGGGCCTCCCACGCCATGGAGCAGGCAGGAGACCTGTCCTTCAAGGTGCAGCTACAAATGCTCAAGCCATGGCTTCAGAGTCAGACATCTCTACACTCTTGGGGGCACAGGAAAAACCCCTAGGACCTTGCAGGCTTGGAGGTATCTTCTGCTCTCACTTCCTGGCTCCTCCCCACTCTTGACACCTGCTCTGGCCTTGGAGCAAGGTTGTGGGTAGGCCCAGGTGCTGTTGCAGGTGCTGTTGCAGCCTGGTGGGTGTGCACATGCTTGGGGCAGTGCTGACACACCAGTACCATGCTGCCTCTGGCACCTGCCCAGGCTTTGGGCACTGATGAGCATGGGAGGGAAGCTGAGGAACTGCTGAGGGCAGCTTGGCACTGGCCTGCAGGCATCCCTTGGCACAAATAGCCTGGGTGCCATGAATGGCAGCAGGAGGCAGACAGGTTCCCACCCCAAAGGGGGCGGGTCCTTGGTGAGGCCCTACCTTTAGGCCAGGGAGGGTGTGAAGGCTGGGGTCTGGGCTGCCAGTCCCAAGGACCAGATTGTAAACTTGTGATGCCTTTTCTGGGGCCACCAATGGCCTCTCATGGACCAATCAGTGTGCATTTCCCTCCTTCTGAGACCCATAAAGGCCCCAGGCTCAGCCAGAACTGAGCAGACATTGGGACGACCAACTGCAGAGAGCAGCTACCCACTCCAGGGCCTCATCACTTCTGAGAGATGCAGATGTCGGGATGCCCAGCTGCAGAATGGAGGTGCCCACTCCAGGACACCCTCTGAGTTATTCTGTCACTCAATATAGCTCCTCTTTGCTCACCCTCCACTTGTCTGTATACCTCATTCTTCCTGGAGGCAGGACAAGAACTTGGGACATGCCAAATGGCAGGGCTAAAAATGCTGTAACACAAACAGGGCTGAAACACGCCCCTTGCTCACCATGTTGTGGGTGACAAGAAGAGAGAAGAGAAAAAGATCTGTGATTCTATGGGAACCCAGACCTGGGAGCTCCCCAGGTCAGAGCTGTGACTCCCGCTATGGGAGCCTACAGTTCCTGGAGTCTGCAAGCTTCCAGGCACAACTGTGTTCCCTTGTACCAGCCGTGGAAGCTATTTGTGGTGTGTCTGGTCCAGCCAAAGCCTTATAGTGACCTAGTACCCATGCTGGCACCTGGAGCTGCCTGTCCCAGCTACAGCAGCTGGTGTGCCTAACTGTCTGCAGTGAGCAGATCCCATACTCACTGGCTCACACACCCCTCGCTACTCCACTCCAGTCTCTTTGGAAGCATGGAATCCAGGCTAGTAGTGGGAGCTAAGCAGACCCAGTAGGCCCAAGCAAACTCAGGCAAAGGCACCACCAGCCACAGAGGTTTCCAGCCAGGAAAGCAACATCCCCAAGGATCCCATAACAATAACATTAGCCCTCTTGCACTGGAAAGCTTTTATACAACCAGAAAAAATGCACTGGAAGTGACAATTGAACAAAATTCCTCTGTAAATGTTTTAATGGAGCATCAGGTAGCAAAATATACCTGAAGTTTTGATTATTTTCTCAAAAATATGGGTTTGATAAACCAAACTTTGGTTATTAACTGTTTTAGCAACTTATAAGTCACCACACCAATATATATTTGATTTGGATTGTTTTATCTTTTCTATGATGAGTCATGGGATGAAGAACCTTTCATAACAGAAGCTTTAAGGACTCAGGAAGGACAAGGCAGTATCCTAGTTCTCCATAAGTCCATGCGTAACATTGGACTTATGCCCTCTTGAATACTAGACGTTTTTCTAACTTAGGTACATAGCACTCATAACTGATGTGTTATCATAAGTAATTTGACTTAAACTATGGAGTTTATTCAAATTGTATATCTAAACAATTTAAGGATTGGCTGATTTAGTATAAAAATTTGGCAAAGTGTTTTCTTGGTATTCACTTCATTTTGTTCTACTTGGGTTAGCAGTTTTATAACACAGTCAGTCTTTTCATCAAAGTTCCAGGAATTCTTATCCAGTTCAAATGATATGATCCTAAAGTTATCGGACCACCTGTATTCAAAAGTGCTTTTCAGAGTCCTATTCATCCTTTCATGAACCTCCTAAGAGACACCATATTCTAGGATTTTATGCGATTGTGAAGTTTTCAGAAACTGCATCAGCATTAAGCAATTAACTATAGAAATGACTTTAAAATTTTGTAGTTAAAGACATAATTGAAAAGGAAATTTGGTTATTTATTTGATCAATAATAACATAATAACCATAATTATAATTAACGGCATATACTTAGACATATTAGAATTTTATTAATCCCATACAATTTTGGAACATGTATTAATATTATTCACTAAAATACAACCTGAAGAAGGTTAAACATTATCTTTTATTTTGACAACGGTTCCCATGTAACAAAACATGCCAAATAATTCTGTTTACCTCTCTTTTGGATGCTTTAGCATCCCTCTGTAACATCCCAAATTTAAAGGTCAGAAAATATTATTTTGAAGCTAAAATTTGATTTTTGGAAGCCTATCAAATATGATAAGGGTGTAAAACACTTAATATTATGAAATAGAATTCCAGGTCATCATAAGTCATTCACTTAGCCAAAATGATGACTCAAAAATTTTTAAAAAGGAAAAAACCTTTACTCATTGATAGAGGGAAAACTTAGCTTTCCAACAATCGTCTCTTAGGGATATTTCTCCCTTTTCTGCTGTAGTTTATTCAAAAAGTAAACAAAAATCTTTTATTATTCTTTAATATTACATGAACATCTTGTCCAAGAAAGAAAGCCAATCTTCACCTTTGCATTAGTGTATTATTAATGTCAACCCCAATTCTAATAAAACTTTATAAACAACTTGATTAAATAAATCTTAATCAGTTTTACCATAAGGTGAGATTCTCATAACCCTTTTATAACCCTTTACAAATTTTCTTAGGAAGCAGATCAGTGCTTTAAGAAAATCCCGTTGTGCTTTTATTTCAATGTTCAATTCATGGAAAAACTGAGTAATATGCCTTAAAATTTAGTCAATATCTTCACATGCAAAATTTCTTTTACAGGATTAATATTTTACTAACCTTCCACAATTTGTTTAAACATTTAGCTTTATCTTACCTAATTTTAAACAGTCTTTAACCCACTAAACTAGGCAAATGCCTAGTTTATAATATTTTATAATGCCTTCTTATAAGAGTTTACTAAAATCATATTTTATTTTCTTACACACCTTGCATGTAAAACTGTCCTTTTTTCAGTAGTTTCAATTACATGTGATGATGGTAACTCTTAGCAATTTTAAATTTTGGTGAAAGATCTGATAAGTTATTTTGATTATGTACTAGTTGTGGACCCTAGGGCACCCAACAGAAGTACAGATAGATAAGGTCCAACTCTATCCAGCATAGTTAGGAGTGTGGCTAACTCCACATATCCTCAGGCCTTACCTAGCTGTAAACCAGGCAAGTTTAACAATTTTCAAAAGCCAAAGAAAGTTTATAACCTTAAAGCATTTAGCAAATGTAACATCTGACCTGCCTAATTTAGACCAATGTCTTTATTTTGCCAATAATCTTAAAACTCTTTGTTTCCCAAAGATTACTGAAGTCACGTGAACTAAAAGGCATTATAGCTTTTTTTCAAAATATTCTAAGTGCTTATTTTTTAAAACCAAATAATTAGAACTTTTTATATAAACATCATACACTAACACATATATAACTATACAGATGGACAGAAGAAGATCCAGTAGTTGTAGGATTTGTAGGATTTTTCATTTGCCAGTTTTTAAGTTTCTTAATTGGATTACGGGCTTTAGGGTGGAGTCCTTGGAGGAACAGGGGTAGGAAAACATGTAGTTTCTAGGGACTGATAAGCAGGCACAGCTAGAAGGTAAAAACAGGTCTCCAAAATTATGAGTCCCATTTTAATATCTGATCTTAGATTCCAAAAAAATGGGGAAATGTTAAGGGAGAAGACAGAGAAATGCTTTTAGTGCATTTTATGCAAGGCAACCCAAAGCCAATCAGTCTGTTTTGTAATTAGCCCATCTTCCATGGGAATCTCATCTCTCAGTGGTGGGTGGTGACATTGCCATACCTTACAGATGACTAAGAGCATCTGTAAGTTTTTTTAATCCAAATGTGCAAAGAGCTGAGTATCCCCCTATAACTGCCATTTGCCATCCCTAAAAGTATATTTAGCCTTGGATTTTGAGAGGGATCTACCCAAATCCCAGTTCTAGGGTTTCCTGAGGAAAACAAATGTTTTTCTCAAAACAGGGTCTATGGTGCCTCCTCTGTTTTTCCCAAGGAGTCCCAAGCTGTTAGAGCTTGAATATCTGCTTTTAGTTAAGCTGACATTTAACCATAGTGCTCTTTAAAAAAAATTCTTTTAAATCTCTTATTACCCGACTATTGTCATACCAAGCGGCCAATATTTCTGGCCTTTAAACTTTACCAAAAGTAACCTCACAGGTGAAACCAACAAGCCTCAACTGCTTACCACCTCTTTGAAAATACCTTGCACACTCTTGGAAAGTAGAAAGAGGGGCACTCTTACAATCCCACTCATGAGTACTCTAACCTCAGGTCCTAATCAGCTCCCAAAGGGACCACCTCCTAAAATGAAGATAGGGAGATTAAGATTTCAACATATTAATTTGAGGGGGATGCAGAGATTCAGTCCATAACAAAAGACTATTGTGTCCGATGATAGTATTATATATACATTTCAGCCTTCTTAAGTAATCACATAATATATCCTTTTTTATTCCTTTATTCTCAATCTATTTGTATTTTTAAATCTAAAGTTTCTCCTGCCAGCAGAATATAGTTTGATTCTGTTTTTTATTTTTGTTTTGCATTCAGTCCAACAATTTTTCAATGATTAGATTGTTTGATCTATTCACATTTAGATTGTATTTATACAATTAAATTATGTCTGCCATTCTAACTTTTGTTTTCTGTCTCATAGCATTCTTCTCTCTAAAGCCTCTTGCTGCTTTCTTGTGTGTGTAATAACTTTTTTCTAATATAACATATTATAGTTTAGTTATTTTCACTATATTTTTAGTTATTTTCACTATATTTTTAGTTATTTTATAAATTATTGCTATAAGGCTTATATATCCATCTTAAATACTACGTGTGTGCACAAGTACACAAACACATATATACACAGTATTTGTTACGTCAAACTTTTTATTTATTATTTCTCTGCATTGTTCTTGTGGATAGGAATTAGCATTCAAAGTTATTTCCTCAGCCCATATAGCTTTTCTTTCATCTATGTACATTGTGCTGGTATTGCTAAGTATATTGCATTTCTTTATGTTATATAACCTGGAATATAGTTTGCTTTTTTTTTCTAATGATGCTTTCTTGTCCCAGTTTACAAGCCTGTCAGTTCACCTTTTTGAGGATCTGGTAAAATCCATACCCCAGCAGTGTCCCTTATTTGTATCTCATATTCAAGCGTCACTATGCACCCATCCGCATTGCCCCAGTGCCAGGGACTAAAGAATGAGGGATAGCCCCAATGCCTCAGAGTCCACCAAAATTATTCCAATTAGCCAATCGACAAGGAGCCTGTGAAACCTAGCTAATCCCACCCAATTTGCCATACATAAGCTACCTGCTAAAGTTACACTTGGAGCTGCAAGCAACTATGAGTTTTGCCTTTCATCTTCCTGAGCGTCAGGAAAAAAAAAAAGCTTTTTTTTTTATCAAAAAAATCTTTATATCACATAAAACAATTGGTGCTGAGAGTAGGATGGCTGTGCCATCCCTATTGATTACTGAATAACTTCTTTGGGGAGTTGCTCATGACTTATTAATTGGCTTCAAACATCTTCTGGTGCAACATAGGATAGAACCACTGCTTGTTGGCAAAATTATACTTAGCACATTATGCTTGCTGTTGTGTTTGCTGATATTTCCTTATCTTAACCTTACCCAAATGGTTTGGTAACATAAATCCCACAGTAATAATAATACATATGGCATAGTTTGATCGAATGATTTTCTGAGAGTAGAAGGTCCAAGGTGTGAGCAACCTCTTAAGAAATAGAAGCCAGAGCCTGAGCCATATCCCCTAGGATGAAGACTTCTGTGTTTTTGTGTCTGCCATATGACTTTGTCTTATTTTAAAGTGTAAAATGTTTATCTCCAGTTTGTCTCTGGTGGTTATGCATCATGGAGACACAAGTATGACTCTAAAATTGAGAGAGATAATGACTTTCTGACATATGATTTTGCATTGCTCATATAAAGGCGGTGTTATTACCCATCTTCTCTGACGGCAAATCTTACAACCATCACTAGAAAACTTCATACTCCTTACACCTTCAAAGATATCTTGGGTTGCACTCTTGGAAGCCAGTAGCTCAAAGTTTAATCCAATAGAACTTCTGCACAGGGATGAATGTCTCGTCCCATCCTGCAAAGCACCTATGCCCCACAGCCCTTCCCCCAACAACTTACTAAGTTAAGCAAATGCTTAGATAATTGAAGATCTCTAGCCAGTGTGCTTGAGCCTTAGAGAGTACTACCACATATCTTTGATTCAGCTCCAATGAGTAGAGGAACACCAGGGTCCTCAGTCTCATGCCAAATTGGATAAAATAACACGGACACACGTGGAGTGGTTTTAAGGAGTGGAGAGTTTAATAGGCAAGAAAGAAGGAAGGAAAAAGAAAACAGCTCCCTGGTACAGAGACGGGGGTGGGGGGTTGCGGTGGGGGGAGTGTTGGGAGGGGAGGTGCATGTTGGGATTTAAGCAAAGAGAAAACCCTGTGTGTGGCGGAAAAGTGGTTGCTTATTTGAGGAGAAGAGGAGGCTGAAGGAGGTGGTGTTTGATTTGCATAGTGCTCAGGGGATTTGTTTGACCAGGCATGTCATTCACATAGCCCACAAAAAAACTGGCCCTCCCACCCTAGCCTTTTAATATGCAAATGCAGGGCACCATGTTGGTCTATACAGGTGGGGATATGTGGGGGCGGCCATGTACAGGACATGTGGGGGCAAGGGCAAGAAGAAGGCAGGAATCACCATGTTTGAGTGGATCCAGTTTCTAATGGCTTGCATTTGCACGTCAAAGCTTGCCCTCCCGGCTCTAAGAGCCAGGGCTTTCCTGCTAGAGAAGAAATGTTTCTGGAGCCCATTTAAAAGAAGCAAAAACTTTCCAAGGAACCCTTTTCCTCTCTATCTGCCTAAAATAATTTCTTAATAACTTCTATATCATCATACAAAGAGATTAATACTCCAGACAGTGGGGCTACCTGTACTGTCCTGAGAAGAGCTGCTAACTCTAACTGTAAAACCTCAGAGGTAAACAGAGAAATCTTAGAAGTGCGAAATAGTAGTCTATAAGGCAGGTCCCTGGAGAACCCAGACTCCTTTCTTTGTAACAGCCTAGAAGGTCAACACTATGAGTCATAAGTAAAGGAAGGCAGGAAGGCAGAAAGGAAGGGGGGAGGAAGGAAGAAAGGAAGGGAGGCAGGCAAGACAAGACCAATATATAGGAGAAAGCAAAAATAAATAGTGTGTATGTGTGTGTGTATTCGTGTGTCTGTTAGTGGGACTTTAAAACAAAGGTCCATAATTTAACCCAATTAAAATCTAAAACTGATTAAAATAATTTATATAGCAAAAAGATTAAAAGGGTGCTGACTGGATTTTTGTGACTCTATAACAAGGCTCTGAATTAAGTTCAGAATTAGCTGAAATATATTAATTGACAAATTTCACAGACTTAATACTGGGACTCTAATTACAGTGATAGCTGTGGATCTTAATAAATTTAAACATGGCACCCACTATAACTTAGGAGAATAACTAAATATTAGATAGTAAAAAGGAGCTATGCCTCGCATTACCTGTAGTCTTTCCCAAATTTACCATAATCAGATTACCTTTTGCCCCCAAAATATCACATAATAGGCATACTCTGATACAACAAGTAATAAATTAAAATTAAATTGCCTTTGGTACTTACAAATTGTCTTGATAAAATGGGACTCCGTGAGCTCCCAATTAAAATAGTTAAAATGGCAAAATATAAGTTAAAACAGGGACGTACTTCAAGGATTAAAATGTGTTATATTAGACATAATAAACGGGTGATTATTCTCACTACTACTCCATTTGACAGCCCAATTTTGCCTGTTGTGAAACCTGAAATGAATAAATTGCATCTCATCATGGATTAATGCAATCTTAAAGCCATGGTGCCATCTATTAAGCCCTCATGCCCAATGCCCAACATCATTAAAATTACTGATTTCATTCAATCAGCAACTGGTAAATATTTGCCATTTTAGATTTAGCTAATGTGTTCTATTAAGTGCCTTTTCAGCAGCCTCTCAGCCAGTTTTCCTTCATCTCCAAAGAGACGTGACACATTTTGCTAGATTATCCAGGAGGGACTTCAACTGCTTTGCCATCACACACTATCTTTGCAGACACACTATCTTAACTGTATCCCATTTCTCCAGGAACATAGGTATGAGATTACATTGAAGACATTCTCCTCTGAGGAGATTCGTTTGACACGCTTATTAAGGACATACAAATTCGACATCTTTTAGCCCTATTTTGGTACTGGAGGCAACTTAGTACTCATACAAATTTTACTTAATCTCACTGATGCTACTAAGTTACTAATCAGTACACCTTAACCAGAGCCCCCTCCAAAAACAGCTCTAGAATCTGTCCAAATTAAAATCAAAAGGTACTTTTGTTAGTGCCCTTAGAGACTCCTTCACTGTACAGGCTCTAACTACTTCCTCTCATGCTGTAACTGAGTACCCCCATTTTTCTAAGAAATAGTGGTTTTTTGTTTGTTTGTTTTTAAATAATAATTTCTCTTCTTTTTAACTTTCTTTTCCTCTGGTTTCCCACTTCCTACTTAGTCTTTAGAAATGCAAATACAGCCTTTGACCGCCCTTCCAACAGACTATCCCTACAGTGCAAATTCAACTATGTGCTCCAAGACCAAACAGAGTTAACAGTTGATTTACAAGCCAAAGCATGCTGCTACATAACTTTCACCCTCCAGGGGGTTGCCTCCAGAGATAACAGCTTGCCCAGAAAGGCACCAGAAGTCTGCAGCTGGATCAGACAGTAGATACAGCATCAGAGCTAGCATGCACCCTCTGCTCCCTTCCCCTGCACCATTTTGCTCATTTCCTCCCTTGCCTTGTTTTTTGTTTTGTTTCGTTTTGTTTTGTTTTGTTTTGTTTTGTTTTTGAGATGGAGTCTCTGTTGCCCAAGCTTGAGTGCACTGGCGTGATCTCAGCTCACTGTAACCTGTGCCTCCCAGGTTCAAGAGATTCTCCTGCCTCAACCACCCGAGTAGCTGGCCCTGCAGGTGTATGCCACCATGTCCAGCTAATTTTTGTATTTTTAGTAGAGACGGGGTTTCACCATGTTGGCCAGGCTAGTCTCGAACTCCGACCTCAAGTGATCAACCTGCTTGGCTTTCCAAAGTGCTCCCTTGCCTGCTTTCTGCTCCAAAAGTGAAGCCGTAAGGTAAGACACATGTGCCTCTTCCCCTAAACTAGCTTCAGAATCAATCAATTTCTTTATGTCAGACCTAACTCTAATTAATCAGACTCTGCATGTGGTGAGCAACTAACCTTTTGTTGGGTTACAATGCTTTCTGGAGGCTCTGGACCAACTATGATGGCCAAGAGTTGCCCATGAGGTTCTGTTATAAAAATATCCTTCTCAGTCCCATATTATATACCATTAGAATAAAGTTTCTGGGCACATATTAAGTTATCCTGGATATAAAGCCCCTTACAGCCCCTTAGCTTGTGACCGTACATACTCAGCTTCCTATTATGCTCAGGTGATGAAAGCAGCTCCCCACAAGTTCTGCACAGCTACTGAGGCTCCCCCCATACAGGTTTGACCCAAACCTGGGCCCACTGGCATATTCAACATGCAAGGGTGGGTGACTCCCCTTTTTCACTTCCTTGACAGATGCCACAATATTAGAGGATAGAGGAGATTATCAGGCTTCTGAGCCCAAGCCTGCACGTATACATCCAGACGGCCTGAATCAACTGAAGAATCACAAAAGAAGTGAAAATGGCCGGTTCCTGCCTTAACTGATGACATTCCACCATTGTGATTTGTTCCTGCCCCACCTTAGCTGATCAATTAAATTTGTGAAATTCCTTCTCCTGGACAATAAGTCTCAGAAGCTCCCCCACCAAGCACCTTGTAACCCCTGCCCCCTGCCCGCAAGAGAAAAACCCCTTTTGACTGTAATTTTCCACTACCCACCCAAATCCTATAAAACTGCCACACCCCTATCTCCCTTCGCTGACTCTCTTCTCGGACTCAACCCTCCTGCAGCCGGGTGATTAAAAAGCTTTATTGGTCACACAAAGCCTGTTTGGTGGCCTCTTCACACGGACCCGCATGACAGAGATGACCCCTTTTCTAGACCCCTTGGCTACCTGAGGAGCACCTTCTGAATAAATTAGTGAATAACAATGAAAGTTCATAGACTGTATAGATGACATTGCTGCCATTATAAGTGGTAGTGGTCAGTAGAATGTTGCTTCTTTCTCTATTCCTTAACTAGGATTTCACAGATAAAGGACAGGCCAAAGGGTCAGCACAATTAGCTTTCTTATCACTGGATGCCCTGGCCGATAAATGGCCTAATTTGCACTTTTTTTTTTTTACAAAATCATGGTCTACTGTCTAAGACTTATTCCTTTTATCCTTGCCTTTCCAGGATAAAGAATTCTATAGATTTCTTGCCTCATAGATACCTAAAATACAACTTAAAGTCCCATTTTTTTCTACGTATACTAAGGTCACAATACAGAGCCTCAGCAAGAGATGCCTTGCCCTCCTTATCCTTAGTATAACCATGGTACACATTTCAAGTCTCAAAATACACAGTGTTGGGCTTTAGAAAAAGACATTCAATACAACTTGTAGGCAGATGGTTTAATTAAAACTGTAGTAGTCTCCTTAAACAATTCCTTTTTAACCTTAGTCCAGCAGATAGACCCATCAATAGGTCTCTATTTTGCCACAGGCTTTAATTTCTTTTAATTCAAGGTACCTTGACTATTCACACCTCATACCAATTTAAAAAACAAAAGCAAAAACTAAACACTTAACCATCTTCCTTTTCTGTGTTTAAAGTTGGTTATGTTTCAACTCTATGTATATGAAAACTCAATATGTATGAGGCCCTTTAATAATGTCTCCTCATTTATTATTAATAGATTTTCAATCATGCCTCTCTTCTTTAGGGCTAAAGGCCAGAGTAACTGTGAATATTCTCTTGAGACCTGTTAACCATAGATTGTCCAATGGGCCAGGAACCTGCCCATTTAAAATGAGACCCATTTGAACTTCAACTTCTACCACTCAAAATCCTTCAATATTTAGATCATAAGGGTTGGATCACTCATCTAGCTCTCCTTCAGGAAATTAAAATTAGTTCCCTAGGACCATTCCTACAAGCCATGTAGACTACCCAGAAGAGAGAATAATACAAACAAACAAAAAATAATACTTAGTAAATGAATATCACATTCAGAGATAATAATGGAATCAGTACTGTGTGCCATAATAAAACCCAAAAATTCCTCCTGGTAATAATGCATGCTGGATAAAATTAATATCAGACAACAAAAGCCAGTCAAGTCAACCTGCACACAAGTGTGTTGACTGTTGGCTTTATTATTATTATGGGTGATTTTATTGGTTTGCAATCTAGATGCCCAAACTCCATGGAAGATGTTGTTTTAACCAAACATAGCAAATACTGAAGCCTACGTGCCATCAACTTTAGCTGACACAAACCCTGAAGCCCAAAGACACTGCTGGCTTGCCTGTCATCAACTGAACCAACAAGTGAGGTAAAAGGCCCATAATAATTGGCCAAAGTAGAAGCCCTGCCTAGTGGCTAATTCTGGACTTCCAGTTTCTAGCCTCAGATATTTTTATTGGCAACAACCTAACACCTATCGACAACATGCACCAAAATTAGGCCATGTAAATTAAATCTTATTCCCAAAAGAGTCTCTCATTACCCATCTTGATAAATCCTTTCACCATTGAACAATTTTACATTTGAGTATCCTTAATTGGGCTTTAATTGTGCCAGTCAGGTCCTGGCACTTTGGCCTATTACAAGAGTATCATGGACACCATCATCACCTTTGCCAGCTGTGCCCATAGAAGTCCTTAACTTAAAATATTTTGTCAGTTGAGCTTCCACAGCTTACTTTCAAATTCTACAATCAGCTAATCTTCATTTCAATACCATAGAGCCAAAAAAACATATAACCCATATCAACCCTGCTGGGTATCTGCTTGGGAAGGGTACACCAGTCCCACATATTAGATGACATCATCATGGCCCAAGAGCTTTTCAGAGATCACATTGCCTTGGCACAATACCTTGCTATTGGAAATAACTTTGATCCTACACAGGGCATGACTTCAACCAGGATACTAGACTACAGTCTCAGAAATGCCCATAGGCCGCCTGCCCTAAAGCACTTACAAGTAGGACACTGAAGAAAGCATTTATTGCTTTCTATCTTTAGTATTAGAGATTCTATTATGTTTCCTGAATTAAGCCTATGATCTTGGTGTACGCTGCTTTCTGCCAAGTGTACACACTTACATTCCCATGCCTAAAGGGCAGTCTTGTAGAGGTTACTAGTATCTGTGCCATTCTACAAAATAAGACAAATTGCTTTCCCAAGGAGGCAAGTGTTGGCTCCACTACCTACTTAGGCATCATGTAATCTTGAAGAATTTACTAATGTTTCCATGCCATAGTTTTCTCATCTATAAAATTAAAATGTGAATTATTTCTACTGTAGAAATATGAGGATAAGAGGAGTTAATATATTTGAAGTGATTATAACAAACGACTGGAATTCATGAGTACTCAATAAATGTGAGCTATTATCATTAAGAACTACAAAGATAAGAACATAAAGAGCAAAAGATATGTAAAGGCAACTGCTCAAGATACTTTAAATAAGATACAAGAAAAAAATCAAGTCATAAAACAGTAAGATATCATTTATCAACTATCACATAACATGTTTTTAACTCCTACCTAAAGTTACAAAATGTTTGCTCATACATAATGTTATTAAAAGTGAAGAGCAATGGCCATTTTCATTGATTTCTGGTGGGGGTGTAAGCAACTTAGTTTCTGTGGAAAACAAATTGATAATTTGTTAGCATTTAAAGGGCACACATCCTTCCACTTAGCAATCCTTCTACTATGAATTAACCTTGTAAATACAGAAACAAAAATGTCTCAAATGGAAACACCCTCATATGCACACTTTTCCCTTTATGCAATCATACAAAAATATTTAGTGAATAGTTGTGGGTTAAGAAATTAGGAAGAGACACCTCCACCTTTTATTTTGTAATATTAGACACAATAATAATATATACAATGCGAATATATCCACACATAAGCATACACACATGTCTAATGTGTAATAATAATAATTATTATTATTTAGATTGGCAAATGTTATCTGGGCAGGAAAATGATGTTTTCTTTATTACAGTTCACCTCATTTAAAAATTAAAATGTATAACTTTTTTATTTTTAAAATATTGAAATGTTGAAGTTGTAATCATCATGAGAGAAATTTAAAGTAGTCAAAAGTGGGTAAGAAATGTTGATACATTATGAAATAAAAAGGAATATATTTACACTGTATAAAAAGTGAACACACACACACACACACACACACACACACACACACATCCTAACCAAAAATAAAGCTGGGATCAATGATAAACACACAGTTATTTCATATAGTGCCTGGTATATGGTCAGTGCTCTCTATTACTCTATTAGTTGTTGCTAATACAGTTGAGTGTTTGTATTTATTCTAGAATATGAGATGAATAAGGCAGAAAACTGGATGTTTTCAGAAAATAAACTTAGTTTTAACACAGACAAAATTTTCAATAATGATGAGGCCTTTAAAATATCTTTGAATGAAAGTCTAAGATTATGAAAATCTAAAAGACGATTATGCCAGTTAGAAGCCTTTACAAATAAGATTTCTCTTGCTTTGGCAGAGACAATGAGTTTGCCTGTGGGTTTTTCAGAAAAAAAAAAAATCTGTGACCCATAATCTATTATGACTGGATGGTGAATATTTCGAGAAAATACAGGATTATAAAATCCACAGGGTCAGCTAATTTTTATAATAAATCCATGTCCTCCCTGTGAGATATATATATATATATCTCACATATAATACGCACATACATGCATGCACACGTAGTATTTAAAGCCAACATAGACAAATCCAAAGCGGAAGTTCAAAGTGGACATTTCCTAAGGAAATGAGGTGGAGAGAGATCCTTTTTCAGGAGTTAAGTTATTTTAGAAAGAAATGAACCATATGAGCAGCAGGTGTGTATGCTAATAGAATGACTCCACATTTTAATTAAGCAGTATTTCCCTAGAGAATAATTACATATGTTGTTTATTCAACTATTTTTTAAAGGCCATTAACACTTCTGTAATGTGCTTTCTTCCCAGGCTAGAAGTTAGAAGCTTTAGGAACATTTGCTTTCATTATACAGAATAGGAACTCTGCTTATTGCAAATAATTGTTCTCTATAAAATAGTGCATCCAGAAATTCAGACAAACATATTAGTACTCTTTCTTTCATAGTTTAAATTTATAAAATTTTTCATAGCTTTATTGTAAGAAATTACTCCTTGAAATATATAGAAGAGTAAAAAGTTTTGAGATATCTTCAAATAAATATTATTCCACCAATGGGAAATTCTACAGCTGCCATTAACTCTCATAGTTGCTGTGGGGAAGTTCAGTGGGGGACCATCACTGCATGCCAGCCAGAAAATCACCCTGTTTTATCTTTTGAACTACACAGTTGTCAAGTGAATTTAAATCTTCCACACTGAAACACCCAGAAAAGAAGCCATTGTTTCTTTGGAAGAGTCTCTGGAGAAATCACCATAGAATTATCTTATAAATGGAAGAAATCTTATACATTTTAAAGGCTTATAGAGGATTTGACAGTTGGGAAAGTATAATTTTCTTACTTGGACTATCATAAATCTACAGAAGTTTTGAAAAAGGGATTTAATGGTGCTGAATTTCTCAACAGACAAAATCAGCTAATTGAATTCTCTGAAAGATGAGCTCATAAAAAGTGTCATGAAAGATGCCTATAATATTATCTCTCAAAATTTTGAATTTAGCTTCTAAGGCTTCTGTATTCTAGTGCTTCATATTTTGATTATTTATGCTGGGATAGTGAAATCATCTGAAGCAGGCTCAGTATATTCATTGTCAGCACAGGAATCCTAAGAAGAGAAAATGCTTTATTAAATTTAATTAGGGGTTTGAAAAGAGAGATATTCTTCTTTTCTATATATACCAATTTTGTAAATTATTGTCAAAATACTTGTAGACATGGGTGGAATAAAATGCTTGACAACGAACATTTTTATATAAATAATTCTGAACAAATTGAACTGTTTTTCTAGGAAAGCAACAAATGTGATTGACTGTTGAATGGAAATATCATGGTTGGCTAAATTCAGGTACCTTTCTCGAAATAAAAAAGTTAGCCCCCGAGGCTACTAAAGTCAGATATCCAAAGAACACAGCTTTACACCATACAAATAGATATTAATTCAAGATGCATTTTAAATGCATGTGTCAACCATAACAATATGCATTATACACACATTATTTTGTTTACACCAACCACGTTCTGAAGAATATATGCCTGGTTCCTTAGAAGTGAATTAAAAGCACAGTTTCCTCAGGGATCTAGAACTAGAAATACCATTTGACCCAGCCATCCCATTACTGGGTATATACCCAAAGGACTATAAATCATGCTGCTATAAAGACACATGCACACGTATGTTTATTGCGGCACTATTCACAATAGCAAAGACTTGGAACCAACCCAAATGTCCAACAATGATAGACTGGATTAAGAAAATGTGGCACATATACACCATGGAATACTATGCAGCCATAAAAAAATGATGAGTTCATGTCCTTTGTAGGGACATGGATGAAATTGGAAATCATCACTCTCAGTAAACTATCGCAAGAACAAAAAACCAAACACCGCATATTCTCACTCATAGGTGGGAATTGAACACTGAGATCACATGGACACAGGAAGGGGAATATCACACTCTGGGGACTGTGCTGGGGTTGGGGGAGGGGGGAGGGATAGCATTGGGAGATATACCTAATGCTAGATGACGAGTTAGTGGGTGCAGCGCACCAGCATGGCACATGTATACATATGTAACTAACCTGCACAATGTGCACATGTACCCTAAAACTTAAAGTATAAAAAAAAAAAAAAAAGCACAGTTTAAAAGAAAGAAGTTCTCCAACATAGACAACACAATAGGGTAGATTTTTCGATAAACAGGTGTGAGCGTTCTCAAATAACTGTCTGATATTGTAGAGTCACACCTTCTTTCATGACGAATAATACATTTCTTTCTTAAGGTGTGAATTCAGTTGTCATTTTATAAAGCAAAGACATACAACTGGAATTTGGGCAAGCCATTAAAAATTCTCTTGTAACTTCATAAAATAAATTATGGGAAAATTAGATTAAAGTTTATTTTTTCTGCTAGCTGAACTTCTTTTTCAGATGGGGTATTGCTCTGTTGCCCAGACTGGAACTCCTGGCCTCAAGTGATCCTCCCACTTGGCCTCCAAAAGTGCTGGGATTGCAGGTGTGAGCCACAGTGCCAAGCCTAGGTAAATACTTAAAGCAGGCCAGGCACGGTGGCTCATTCCTGTATTCTCAGCACTTTGGGAGGCCATGGCAGGCTGATCACTTGAGGTCAGGAGTTCAGTACCAGCCTGGCCAACATGGTGAAAACCCGTCTCTACTAAAAATACAAAAAATTAGCCGGGTGTGGTGGCAGGCACCTGTAATCCCAGCTACTCAGGAGGCTGAGGCAGGAGAATAGCTTGAACCTGGGAGGCAGAGGTTACAGTGAGCTGAGATTGCACCATTGCACCCCAGCCTGGGCAACAACAGCAAACCCCCGTCTCAAAACAAACAAACAAACAAACAAACAAATAAATAAATAAAGCAACATTTTGCCACTAACTTTTTAGAAGTGAAGAGGAATTACAACATCTATATTGTTATGTTTCTAATGATGTTCTCTTTTAACAGGGTCTTAAAAAGTAGGCAAAATGAAGCCAAAATATAACTCCATTTAAAGGAAAGCTTAATCATTATAAAGTGTGACTTAATACATATTTTTTATTTTCAAAAGAATGAAATAATTACGCATTTACATACAAATGTAAAATATTCTAGAATCAATTTCCATAAAAATCTTTGAAACTCTGTGTACACTTGATTGAATCAGGTATTTGAAAACAAACAGATGCCATCATTTGGACAGAATTCTGTGTATAGGTCTGAAGAATTGAGATCTAGATCAAGTTAGTAGGCCTTATATTTTAATGGTGAAGAAGATGAGGAAGAAGAAGAGGACAAAGAATAAGAGGAGGAGTTCACGCCTGTAATCCCAGCACTTTGGGAGGCCGAGGCGGGTGGATCACAAGGTCAGGAGATCGAGACCATCCTGGCCAACATGGTGAAACCCCGTCTCTACTAAAAATACAAAAATTAGCTGGGCATGGTGGTGTGTACCTGTAATCCCAGCTACTCAGGAGGCTAAGGCAGGAGAATCACTTGAATCAGGTAGTCAGAGGTTGCAGTGAGCCAAGATGGTGCCACTGCACTTCCAGCCTGGTGACAGAGTAAGACTCCATCTCAAGAAAAAAAAAAGAATAAGAAGAGGAGAGAAAGAGGGAGGAGGAGGAGGAGGAAAAGAGGAAGAGGAGAAGGAGAAGGAGAAAGAAGTTGTTCATATGTTTCTTTCCCTATTTTCTGAGGTCTTTCTAAATCTTATAATTTTAAGGTTTTGAGGTCTTATTAATTAGTTCTATAATATTAAGCATACATAAGACATGTAAATTAATTCTTGTCACATTTTACATATACATGTAATTATAATTATGGTCAACATTTAACTTTTGTGAACTTGGTGTGTAAAAAAAACGAATTACCCTAGGTCTTATCACCTACATTGCTAAAATATCTTCCACTAACGGATACGAATGTAGTTTCTGGCTACTGTTTGATTATAGAACCTGATTTATTTATTTATTTATTTATTTTCCTCACATGTTACCAGAGGGAGGGTAGAAAAAAAATGAGATTTTTTTTTTTTTTTGGCCTGCTCTGTATCTGTCGTACTTGGTGGTCACTAAATACTTACTAAATTAATACAAAGACCACCACAGTAGCAATAAAGTGAATTATACCTTTTTAATTGAAGAATGAAATTTCCTGAGACAGTTTACTTTTTATTTCACTACTTCTGTTAGTTCCCAGGGATGCATAACAACATGTCACAAAGTGAATGTCTTAAAGTAACATACATTTCTTTTTTTTTACAGCACTGGAGGTTAGAAATCTGAAGTAAAGGTAGATCCATTCTCCCTCCAAAGCCTCTAGGGGAGGAAACTTCCTTGCCTCTTCAGCTTCCGGTGACCCCAGGTGTTCCTTGGTTTATAGGATTGTAACTCCAATCTTTGACTTCATCTTTATGTGATTTTCTTTCCTCTGTGTCTCTTTTGTACTTAGGAGGACACTAGTCATATTGGGTTAAGGACCCACCCTGCTTCTGCATGACCTCATCTTAATGAATTATATATGTGTGACTCTATCCAACACAAGGTCTCATTTGGAGGTATTGGGTGCTAGGACTTCAATATATCTTTTTGGGGGGATACAATTCAACCCATAACACTAACATAGATTTAAAACTAAATGTATGCATGGCTTAAAAATATTGTGATGAATGATATTAGGACTTTACCATTGTGGAAGGATAAATCATAACTATCATTTTCATAGAAATGATAAAATGAAAATGGAACAACTACCTTATAAATAAGTGCTATAGAGAACTAATCTTAATGATTAAGTAGACTTTTATGTTTGATATTTCACTTGACCTTCATATTCACTTTAATTATATTGAGCCTTATAGGATATCAACAAACAGTGGTTGTCTTACCTATGACAAAGTGGCAGAATTTTAGTGTTCCCTCTTACATACTGGACATTTAATATAATTTTGATATAAAACTGATATACTAGCATTAAAACAAGTTTAGGTAATACTTATAGTAATGCATCTATAACATACTAGGTAATGCTACTTACTGTTTAGTCTAATCAGGTACATTCCTGCTATTCTGGAATTATATTAAAATCATTAGAAAAATCGTGTAGTTTAAGTACAATCATACAATCTACTTTTTGTGCTTCATTTTCTCAAATAAACTGAATTTCACTCAGTATATTAGTTAATTAAATTGAGGATCCCTGGACAGAATATAGATTTTTACTTCAAATTTGTATCTAAACTTTTTTTTAATAAGAAAACATTCTAGACTAATATTGTTATGTGAAGTTTTAATACTATTGTAAAGTTGTTAACTGGTTACTTTGTAGTTTCTATTGTGTAGTTGCTTTATAGGCTCTGTAGACTATACACTTGAATATGGTTTTGTGGTAGCAGGTATTATTCTTTTGTTTCCATCTTTAGAACTCCCTTGATAATTTGTTGTAAGGCTGGTGTAGTGGTAATGAATTCCTTTAGTGATAGCTTGTCTGGAAAGAATTTTATTTCAAGCTTAGTTTGGCAGGTTATGAAATTCTTGGCTGGAATTTCTTTTTCTTTTTTCTTATTTTTTTAATGCTGAAAATAGGCCCTGATCTCTTCTGACTTGTAAAGTTTCTACTGAGACATCTGTTGTTAGCCTAATGGGTTCCCTTTTGTATATGATCTGACCTTTTTCTCTAGCTACCTTTAAATTTTGTGTGTGTGTGTGTGTGTGTGTGTGTTGACCTTGCACAGTCTGGTTATAAAATGCCTTGGTGATCTTTATTTTATTATAGTACCTCAACAGGTGTTCTCTGGATTTCTTGTACCTGGATGTCTACCTTTCTAGCAAGATTAGGGAAATTTCCTTGGATTATTCCCTCAATTATGTTTTCCAAGTTTTTGGCTTTTTCTCCTTCTCTTTCAGAAATTCCAGAAATACATAGATTCGATCAGTTTATATAATCTAATGCTCAACATCACTATTCATCAGAGAAATATAAATCAAAACCACAATGAGATACCATTTCACAACAGTCAGAATGGCTATTATTAAAATGTCAAAAAATAACAGATGCTGATGAGGCTGAAGGGAAAAGGGAACACTTATGCACTATTGGTGGGAATATAAATTAGTTCAGCCACTATAGAAAGCAGTTTGGAGATTTCTTAAATAACTTAAAACAGAACTACCATTCAACCCAGCAATCTCATTACTGGCTATAGACCCAAATAAAAAGAAATCATTCAACAAAAAGACATATACAATTATACATTCATCCCAGCACTAATCAAAATACCAAAGACATGAAATCAAGTTAGATGCCCATGAGTAGTGCACTGCATAAAGAAAATATGTACATCTACACCATGAAATACTGTATAGCTATAAAAAAGTACAAAATCATGTTCTTTGCATCAACATAGGTGCAGCTGAAGGCCATCATGCTAAGCAAATAAATGCAGGGACTGAAACCAAATATTGCATGTTCTCACATATAATAGGGGGCTGAACATTGTGTACTCATGGCATAATGATGGGAGCAATATACACTGTGGACTACCACAGAGGAGTGGGAAGCATTAGCCCTAAAACTACCTATGGGGTACTATGCTCACTACTTGGGAGATGGGATCATTTGTGTCCCAAATCTCAGCACTATGGAATATAGTCATGTAACAAACATGCACATGTACCCCTTGGATTTAAAGTAAAAATTGAAATTATTTAAAAATCTTTAAAAAGAAAACAAAAGAATAATATCTGACTCTCAAGACAATTCTCATTTAAAACATATGATTCAGGAAAATACAAGAGAAAATGTAACTTAGATAAATTTGCAACAAAGTGTTACTGCTCTGTTTTCTGCTTAATCATAATTTTTAATAGAGGCTCAATGGCACATTTCAAGTAATTTAATGAAAACGTTTAAAGCTGGTGGACATTATTACATTTTTGGCTTCCTGAATTTAATGTTGTCTTAGTTTCTATAGCTACATGCTTAAATATGGTAGCTACATGTGGCTATTTGAGCACTCAACACATGGCTAGATAACTTAAGGACTTGAATTTTTGATTTGTATTTTTAATAAAATAAAATTTAAATTAAAAACGAAAGCAGTATAAAATATTCATTCTGTTAAATTCATTTAAGTTATTTTAGCAGGCCTATATTATAACCACTGAAAATACAGAATTCAAACTGAGCTGCATTATAAATATGCATACCAGAATTTGAAGACTGAGGAAAATAATTTAATGTAAAATATCTCATTAATAATTTTAATTAGATTATATGTTGTAATAATATCTTGCATATATGTTTACTTTTAATGCGAGTACTATACATTTTCCTAATAAGAATTTATTTTACTATTAAGAAGGCAGGGTGCCTCTGTGTTTTGCTTAAAATTACTGGGAATCCACTTGTAGGTTTTCAAAAAGATATAAGATACATGAATTCTTTTCCAATCATTCTTCACTCCAACAAGCAGCAGTGATAAAGAGAGCTTAAAGGATAGTGCAGTTATTGTCAAAAGCAGGGGATGGATGAAATGTGAATAATTCTATCTTTGTAATTTTTCAGCCAGTTTTAATGTCAGGCACTCATAAATAAAATATTTTATATATATATATATATAGTCTCTATTACAACATTTAATTTCAAATCAAATCACTTGGAGAAACTCATACAACACTGACTTATACTTCAATGTTTGACGCTTTGTTACATTCTGTTTGTTTTTATAAGACAATTACACTCAACACCTATGAGGATTTAGATCAAAGATGGTGGTTTATCAAGATTTATCGTAAAAAATCAAGTGCTTTCAAAGAGCTGCTATTCACTTGAACAAATCCAAATAAAAGGCAAACTATGTGCGAGGCTCAAATTATTATAATTGTTCTTTCTCTTATTGTATTTTTCTAAAATAAAATACTAATTCTGTCATTTTAATTGATTAATTGCTATTATTTTTCATGGGTATAAAAATAGCTGTTCTTAGGTCACTAGAGTTACATAAAGTTAATTGAAGTAAAAATATTTCTTCACTTTCACTTTCAGTTAGCAGAATGTCATAAATACTTTTCACTTTTTAAAATATTTTATCATTGTTAAAGGTTATTCTTATCTATTGTATACTATTTATTTAAATAAATGCAAAATACTCCCTTTAACTGTATACAGGTTGTTTTCAATATTTCTCTATTATAAATAATGTTTTCATGTTAGTTTTTATAAAATTAGTATTTTGTGCATTTCTAATTCGTATGTTAAGGTGATTTTCAAAAAGAATTACAAGGTAGGGGAAGCAACTATTCAAAAGGCCTATGAAATACTACAAAAAAGCCTTTAGAAGTTCATTTTAATTTACATTTATACCAGGTGTTAATAAATTTGCTATTTCACAAACTTTTACCAATAGAATCATTTTCCATATTTTTTGGTTTAATTTTTCATCTCTTGTGAATTATATGTTCATATCATTTGTATACTTTTTATTAGAGATTTTATTTGATTTCATATTTATATATCATATTATGCATATTTCATTACTTTCCTTTAATTAATTTAAAACAGTAAGTTTATTAGAAGCTTGTCTTTATTGTGTCATGGCAGATACAAACAAAACAAACAAAAGGGGAAACAAAAAGGGCAACATAAAATTAATTATTTACATAACTTATTATCGCTTATTTGGGGGAAGGACAGTACAATCTCTCATGCTCATTCATAGTTTATGGTATGTCTTAACATTGGGAGTACAAGAGTATTGTGAGTAGGCATGCTTACTTTGATGTGAGAATTATAACCTTCCAGGAAGTATAATTTTTTAATTGATGAAAATATTCAATGTGTGTACTACCAAGGCAGAAATGGATGATGCCAAAGTTAATGAAATTAAAACAAAAATAAAATAGAAAAAAATCTTGACAAAATAAATAGATTTTAAAAAATAGGATCAGAAGATTATATCTTCTCTGAAATGTGCTTATTTTTTATGTCCTGAATAAATTATATCTTTTAACAAGTTTTTCTTTTTATCTCCAATTCATCAAGATTTTTTCAGACTACTGTTTTCTAGGTGTGAAAAACCGATGTGAATTAATCAACCCTCTTGGAATCATGGCACTGAATGTAGAAAGTATCTAAGAGGGCTGCAGTGTGCTCAGGATGTTATGTTGGCTGTAATTTAGTTCAAGTAGCTTCAAAACCCACCTCCACAGCAGGAAACCAATCCCCTCTGAAAATTTTCTGGATATAAATGCAACTGAATTTAATTGGAAAAGCCTTGAATTTAGGAGCCAATCATCCAGAAAATGTCAAATTAAATGGAAAATTACTCTGCTTCACCTTGGAGATAGCTTCATACCTTAGAAAATTGCCTTGAAAAGCAGCTTCTTTCTACAATGTGCCTTTAAGGCTATACAATGACCACTGTACCCCCAAATAGCAATATTAAGTATGAGTTGCATGGTTTAATTATAGAGAAATTAAGACAAGTAAGCATAAGACTAGCTTGTTTACACTCAATTGCATGTCTCCTAAAATGGTGATATAGAAATGTAAAAGTTCTTCCATTTTGGAATGATCAGAAATTACTCCACAGCTTTTCATTGGTTTGTTATATTATTAAAAGTTTCTCTGAAGCTCCAGACTTGTAGCCATGCCTAAATGGGAGAGAAGGCCATGACTATACATTTTTCATTGTATTGAGCACATAGAAGTTGGAGGTTGGGGAAAATCTATGAAATGACTGACTGGTTTGTAATTAAAAATGTATTTTCTTCATGACGAAGAACATGCTAAGTATTTGCTCTTCATAGAGCCTTGAAATAGCACTCCTCTCTGAAGCCCTCTTTGGCCCTATCCACAGTATCTCCTACTCCTTTTCTATTATGTTTTTATTACTGGTTCATAAGATTATCAGGGCATATAAAAAGTAATTTTATTCATTCTTTCCAGTGGTAACAAGGTAGGGTGGGGACTGTTCAACTTGATTGCAGGTGATAATGAAGAACATTGTTTGTAAATAGATTTAAAAATTAAATGAAACTAAGATTCAGTCTGCTTTTTATTATTACCATGAACCTAAGATCTGAAAAAATGACATTGATACAAAACTTTTCTCTCTCAGAAGATCACTCCCACCCCAGGGACACCCTCCACTCCCCATGCCCCTAATGCTTATTACTGGTTGGAACAACACAAGTTATATGGTAACCTGTAAAATTGGTGGCCCCAAAAGATAGTTTCCCCGTTTGGTGCCACAGACCTTATACACAAAACTGAAAGTGAGCTTCAAGCAGAGCAAGTTTTATTCCACATCCAGGGAATGGAGAAGCAGGAGTGTGGCCTGCAAATCAACATCTGGACTAGTGAGGGGCAGGGAGGTTAAAATATAAAGTTTCTCTAACTAACAGTTTGGATATTAAAAGCAGAGGGAAGAATATTCATATCTTTTCCAGAAGTGGAGAGGAAACTTCTCTGAACTGGTAGCACCACCTTCTTTTTGCCCTTTTATGGCTTCTACCAGTCATTGTCATGGTGATTGTCATGTTATGGTGCTGGTGGGAGTGTCATTCAGCATGGAAATGAGATTGTAATGAAGTCTGAGGCTGTCTTGGTTCTAACCAGCCTCAGCTGGTCTGATCACAAAGGGAAATTCTTGCAGAAGGTATCTTGTTTCCTAAGGATAAACAGAGTTAGGGCGGAGTAGAAATTCATTTATGTCACCCATGCATTGCACTGGGTAATAATACCACCCTCCCTTAAGTGCCATATATATTTGGAGATAAAACTATTTTAAAAATAATTCATCTTTATACATCTTGACAACATTGCAGACACTCAGGAAATGTTGGTAGAATATCTTGATAAAATAATAGTACAGGCAGAAGGCCTCAAATATAAAGAAAATTAAAAAGTTGGGTTTCTTCCTAAATAGATATGAGAAAATATTCTCTGTAGGAAGCCAGAGAAAAATAGCACATTAAATAAAATACATTATGGAAAAGTTCTACAAAGTTATTTTCTAAGTTGTGAAAGATGATTATCAAATTACATAACAAAGAATAAAATAAGCAAGTACTTAGGAATACTTGTCTCACATTTACCCACATGCCTGACAGCAACCACCTAAGATGAATATTAAAATAATGGTTTCTTCTAATTAAATTTCCAAATCTCACAAGAGCAGCCATCATTGAGAGAAACAAATACAGGAACATGAGAAAATGGATTTTCAGAAACATAGATCTTGGCTTCTAATCATGATATCAAGGGAAATTTATACTCGGATAGTATTGATGCCAGGTTGCCAGGTTGAAAACAGTGAACGAAGCACAATAGATCTGTCTCAAAAAATGACTTTGAAAAAGTGCACATAGAAGACAAATAATAGAAGTAGATAAAATTCTTTTAAAAATGAGAACAAAAGCATGTAATCCCACCAAAAGAGCAACACACAGGAGGAGATATAGAGATAAATAAATTTTGGAGAAGTCAATAAATGTTGGAAGATAAAGTCAAATGAAATACTATAGAAATATGGATTCCTATGGAATAAAAATTATATAGGTATATGCAAAAAAATTACTATTCATTTATTTATTTATTTTTAGAGACAAGAGTCTTGCTTTGTTGCCCAGGCTGTAGTACAGTGGTGTGATCTACACCACTGTAGAGTTTAAACTATTTGTTGTCAAAATCACAAGTTTTGAGACTTATACATATATATATGTACATACATATATATGTGTATACATGTATACACACACAGGTATGTGTATACATATGTATACACATACGTGTGTGTATACATGTATACCCACACGTATATGTGTATACATATATACATGTACATACATATATATATGTATACATATATATGATTATACAGACACACAAAACCAAAGTTTTGAGACTTGTGATTTTGAACCCCTGGGCTCAAGCCATCTTCCCACCTCAGCCTCCTGAGTAGTTAGAACCGCAGGCACAAGCATCCAGGCCTAGTTACTTTTCTTTATATTTTAACTAATTAATTAATTAATTAATTAATTTTTGTAGATGCTGAGTCTTGCTATATTGCCCAGGCTGTTTTGGAACTCCTGACCTCAAGTGATCCTCCTGCCTTAGACTCCCAAAGCTCTAGGATTACAGGTGTGACCCACCATACATGGCCAAAAATATGGTAAATATTCAATGGTGAAAAACTTGTGGTTTTGACAACAAATAATTTAAATGTTATTTTATCTAAGAAACAAGATTGGGCATAAAAAATGACTTGTTTGACTATGGTGGAATTGAGTCTTAAAAAGTTTATGTAGAAAGAACCATGAAAGAGAGAGTTTCATCTTTCATGCTAAGAGTAAGGTATTTGGTATCACTGTAAGTATAGGTTGAAAGGAAAAAATATTTATTATTGTAAAGTGTACTCCCCTGCAAACAAATCAAAGTGGACATATTATCTGAGCATAAACTTTTAACTTGTAGCTACCAGTATTATATATTATATATACTAATGAATTATGTGTATTATATATTATGTAAATATACATATGAGCACATACTTACACATATATGTATTATGCTATAAATTATATATATATCATTAGTGTTATACACTGATTTGTGTCCCCCCCCCAAAATTTGTATGTTAAAACCTTAAACCCTAGTAAAACCTTAAACCCCAGTAACTGTATTTGGGGATAGGGCCTTTAGACAAGTAATTATGTTAGCTCATAAACATGGGACACTAATCCATGAGGTTTGGCATCTTTATAAAAAGAGGAAGAGGCCAGGCATGGTGGCTCACACCTGTAATCCCAGCACTTTGGGAGGCCAAGGCGGGTGGATCACCTGAGGTCAGGAGTTTGAGACCAGACTGACCAATATGGTAAAACCCCGTCTCTACTAAAAATCCAAATAAAAACAAATTAGCCAGGCCTGGCGGCGTGTGCCTATATTCCCGGCTACTCGGGAGGCTGAGACAGGAGAATTGCTTGAACCTAGGAGGCAGAGGTTGCAGTGAGCCGAGATCACACCACTGCACTCCAGCCTGGGCAACAGAGTGAGACTCCATCTCAAAAAAAAAAAAAAAAAAAAAAGGAAGAGATGTCAGACATCTCTCTCTCCCCGTGTGCATACAGAGAAGAGGCCATTGGTATACAGACAAAAGGTGGCCATCTACAAACCAGGAAGAGAGACTTCACCGGAAACCAACCCTGATGAAACCTTGATCCTGGTCTTCTAGCCTCCAGAACTGTGAGAAATAAATTTTTGTTGTTTAACCCAGTCTGCGATAGACTGATATAATTAGTTATAATTTTCAATTACCTATGAATTACTAGCCTGAAATATACTTGATGAAAAGTTTCATGTGGAGTAACAAATAATTAGTGGCATGTATGTAAAAGCAAACATTATAATTTTATTAACCAGTAATCTGTTTGAGGATAGAAACTTTTGTCTTCTTTTCACTGCTTTATTTCAAGCCCCTAATGAATTAAAAGTTGCATGACAAAGAACAGCCACCAGTAGACACCCTGTAACATAAAAGAGAAAAAATATTATGGTATCAGGAAAGAGAGGAATTACTATTGTGTGAGAGAATATATTATTTTCGTGTTAGTAGAAGAATATATATTTGCTTGTTGATACTATAAATGAGAAAATGAAGAATATGATAAAACTGCCACAGAAGGAAACTGCTCTGCAAGTTGACAGTTTTGCCACAAAATTTTCTGATATCGCAAAGATGGAGATTTCAGTGGATTTTGGATAAAACAGCAGAAAAACGAAGAAATGCATCTCCTTAATAAGGAAAAGTGGTATAGATGAGCACAGATTATCTGGTACAGTAGAACACCCCTAAGACATTGCTTGTTTCTTCCTAGGCTTATTCTTAGGCATCTCTTTTCATTTTTTAACACAGTCTTAATTTGGATCTCCGCTCTTATGCTGTTAGGACTGTATTTCTTATATTGGCTTAACTATATTCTAACATTTATGTTGTAGGTTATCAATTTAGATTCCCTAAATTAATGTTGTCAAAACAATTATACAGTTATTGTCAATTAGTTTCTTATTACTAACTCTAGGAAAATACAATAAATTTAATTTGAAAAACAGTGACAATTGAAAATCTTGTAACATATCATCTAAAATGTACTAGTTCGTGTGGTTTATATGTAACATATATATGTGTACACACACACACACACACACACACACACACACACACACACGTATACACACACACAGGCTTAATTTATTTGGTTTTTCTTTCCTGACTCTCAGTTGCTTAATACTCCCATTTAACTCTGCCAAATACTGTTTGGTTTGAAAATAAGTAACACTATCAATTTTATTTCAGTGTACTTTTAGGTTTGAACACTTTTAGTGTCTAATTTGATTCTGAGTTCTTTCCCAAGCTGGTATTTCATCTTCTCCCTTGTTATGAGAACATATTTCCTGACCATCTTTTCATCTTGACTACACAGAAGTTGATCTAAAAAACGTGTTCTCTAATATGGTCTTCTAAAGGAGAATGACATTTCTACGTTGGTTTACCTAAAACACAGGCTCTAAAGACATGGCCCCAACCCTCTAGCTTTCAAAAGGCCCTATATTATTTTTTCTATAATCTCTAATTGTTCATTAATGTTTATGTCTTAGTTCATCAAGAATTTTTAACTTTTTTGTGTATTGTGTAGCTTATAGAATATTAAAAAAAAAAATCCTCCTGTAGTCTCTTATTAAACTACTACTCTCCTTTGATTGAGACCTAATCAAACTTCTACTTTCTCCATGGGTGATGCTATTTCCTGTTCATTGTATAGGTGGTTTCTTAACTGCTCCTATTATACTGCAGAGTCCCAGCTATGCACATTGTACTTTCTTCATTGCTCTGTTTTTTTCTTTCTGCTCCTGATACTTTTATTAGGCAATTTTTGATTGACTATATCTTTAGGTGAAAATGTTATTTAACTTGCCATTAGCGCTGAATCTCGGCAATGGTTATTTGGCTGCCAAAGGAGTGATTCATCCACAAAAGAAACAGTACCTAGTTTAGCTTGTTTCCCATGTAAATGTATTTTATAAATGGTGGAGAAAATAAAGCCTGCAAGTGTTCTTGAGACTGGTTTTGTTTGTTTTAATAAACCACCTAATTTAAGTTTACTTCCAGTTTGAAATGGGAAATTAGTTTCTCATTTCAGGAAAGACGTTCAATGGATCTCATAATCTAAATATTGTTCAACTGGACACTTTACAGGTTTTAGGCGAAGGCATGGGGGAGAAGGAAAAGGGTAGAGATGCCTATGAATGAATTATACTGCTAGGATAGTTAAACTCTAAACTTGATATGAGGTGAAGAAGAAATTAATTTACTAAGGGAAAATTTTAATGACCTGATAAATCTAAAATTGAACATAGCAGGTTGAAAAGATTTATAGTGATTAACAAAGATATTATAAGCCATTTATATTAGGTAATACTCATTTAAAAATATTCAACTTTACTCAATATAAATTATTAGTATGAGAACCAAAACCAAAATATTAATACTTTAAAGATCAAGGTGGTTTGGAGAAAGGGTGGTTACCAGGGGCTGGGGCGATTGAGTATGTATGTATAAAGGGGTACTGGGGAGAACTTGGTCAAGAGATAGAAAATTTCAGTTAGATAGAAAAAATAAATTCAAGGCATGTATTGTATAACATGGTGACTACAGGTAATAATATGACAGTGACTATTGTACTGTTGAAAAATGCCAAGAGAGTAGCATTCCATTGATATTTCACAAATATCCTCTCACATTCTCAGGGTTAATAAAATAATTAATTCCCACGTGAAGAAATTAAAAAGTAGCACACATAATTTTAACTTTTGTCAATTTATAGTTGTTTTTAATTTTTAGTCACTTAAAAAATAATCTTTATATTTTAGAATAGTTATCAATTTACAGAAAACATATGAAAATAGTAGGGTAGTTCCCACATATATTCCACATGCAGTTTCTCCTTTTGTTAGCACCTTATGTTAGTGTGGTATATTTGTTACAGTTAATAAACCGGTATGGATATACTATTATAAACTAAAGTCTACAGTTTCTTCAAAGTTATTTAGTTTTTTACCTAACGTTCTTTTTTGTCCCAGATTCCCATCCAGGATACCACATTACATTTAGTTGTCATGTCTCCCTAGGCTTCTCTTGGCTGTGACATTTTCTCAGATTTTCTTGACTTTTGGTGACCTTGGAGGTTTTGATAAATATTTATTTAGCATTTTGTAGCATATTCTTCAATTAGGATATTTCTCTTTTTTTGTTATTATTAGGCTATAATAATGGTTTTGATAGGAGGAAGCCTACAGAGGGAAACTATATTTCCAATCAATCATTTGACGGGCTTATGCTGTTTTATGTTAATTTCAAAAGTTTTATCTTTCTTAGAAACAGGTTCTCACATTGTTGCCCAGGCTGGAGTGCAGTGGGGCAATCATAGCTCACTGCAGACTCCATTTTCTGGGTTCAAGCAATCCTCATGCCTCAGCCTCCTGAGTAAAGTAGCTGGCACCCCCACAGCCAAATATATATATATTTTTTGGTAGAGATGAGATCTTGCACTGTTGCACAGGCTGGTTTCAAACTGCTGGGCTCAAGCGATCCTCCCACCTCAACCTCCCAAAGTTCTGGAATTGCAGTCATGGGTCACCAACACCTGGCTGCATGCTATGTCACTGACGATGCTATCTTTGATGACCTGGCTGAGGTAGTGTTTCAGGTTTCCCCAGTGAAATGAATCATTTTTTCTCCCTTTTTGTATAGTACCCTTTGGAAAGTTGTCACTAAGCACAGCCCATATTTAAGAGGTGAGAATTGTGGCCACATTTAAGGGTAGCTCTTTGAGACAGAAGTACTGGTATTTTTTTCTAATTATAAAAATATTGATTGCAGATCACAGAACACTTTATAAAAAGGAATAAAGAATGAATACAAGTATCTATAATCAAATACATACATATTACATAATATCAGTGATTCCCATGTGCCAGTTGTAACATAGATGATATTTATTAACTTTGAGTTACACTATGAGAAATTTATTTTTAAAATGCTCTTTCAAACTTATGAGAAACTTAAAAAGGAAGTTTGGGGTTAATCTGTTATTTACAACTGTCTAAAATGAAATCATTTTTAACACAGCTGGAAGTGCCTCAGGTTCAGATATTTATAGATAACTGTTTCTACCTGAATCAAAATGATGGGATTTTGTTTTCATCATATTTTCAGGAACATGTCTATTTTTGACAGTAATGTTGACCTTCAAATTTTAATTTTAAAACATTTGTTTTGAACAGCCTTATTTCATTTAAAAATGAAATTGTAAAAGTAAAATTAAAAACATATAAGCAAATATAATACAGATTGTATATATAAATGGCAAAAATAAGGATGACAAATATTTGAGAAATATTAATTTAACATAAAAAGTAGCAAACTAGGCCAGGCGCAGTTACAGGCTCACACCTGTAATCCCAGCACTTTTGGGGGCCTAGGCTGGTGGATCAGCTGAGATCAGGAGTTTCAGATCAGCCTGACCAACATGATGAAACCCCGTCTCTATTAAAAATACAAAAATTAGCTGGGCATGGGGGTGGGTACCTGTAATCCCAGCTACTCGGGAAGTTGAGGCAGGAGAATCATTTGAACCCAGGAAGTGGAGGTTGCAGTGAGCTGAGATCACGCCATTGCACTCCAGGCTGGGCAACGAGAGCAAAACTCTGTCTCAAAAGAAAGAAAAAAAGAAAAAAGAAAAACAGAAAGGAAAAAAAAGGAGGTAACAAACTATATAAAATAAACTATATAAACTGGGGTGCAAATATGTCTTAAAGTGTGCAGGCTTCTGTGTAAATATTAATTTTCTGCTTATGCTTGGCTGTAGAAACAATTTTATTAAAAATGTATCATATAAATTATGGTTTTTGGTTTCAAATTGTGATGTATCAAGGAAGCTATAAAATACTGGGTAGAAAGAAATAATTACACATTTGTTTATTGTCCATTCAGTGCATATGAAAGTTATTCATATTGTTCAGGTACCATTTCTTTATTTTTAGGTCCAGAAACACCAGAAACATTTTCTTCCTGTTCTTGAAAAAAAAAAGAAAGAAAACAAAAGCATGATTTCTAGGAATTTTGTATGTCACAGTCTAGGAAAAGATATTGGCACTATTACTCACAATGTCATGTCTTTTCAATACGGCTGCTTGTATTTGAGCCATATAGATTTTCTTGTCCCTAAAGTTCACAACATTATTTATTTAATGCTGGTTACAGTGTTACACAAGATGCTGCCTCATTCATTGTGCCACTTAAGAATGCTGCCTGCCAATGACTTTTTCTCAGAATTTGTTACTTTGCTATGTTGTTGATGACCACGAAGGCAAATATTACCCAAAGTATGCAGGAGCATGTGAAATATCATTTTAAAAATAAAAGGTCATGTTAAATATTCCCTTTGGGTTTTATTGTATAAACATAGAAAACAACTTCCAACTGTGTTTTTTACTTTAACATTTTAGTTGTTACTTTATCTCTGCATTCTTAAATGTGATCTCTTTGAATGCTGGCCATACCCTTGCTTTTCAGGTACTGACGACCAGCAAGGAGGATAGATGAGAGAAATCCATTGCATTAGTAAGTGGTGTGGTCCCATTTCTGCAAGGAATGTCTATTCTATCTCCAGCGCAGCTTAAGACCAATCTGTGAGGATTTGATTCCACCTCTACATTAATCAGCGACAAGAGAGGACATCAATTGTAAGAACCCATGGGTTTGAAAAGCCCTCAGAAAAGACCGATCAACTACTCCATCAGGGCTATTCTGGATTACTGCCTGACCACATGGTTCAGAGTGTAGGGGTGTGGGGTGATGGCTACCCTGGGTGTCAGGGAAGGGAAACACACAGGTGAAAGAAGCCTGCTGCCCCCCGCACACTGCCTAGGAGGCTGCACAATAGTGGGGACAGGGACAAGTGGAAGCTCTAACACAGGCCCATGAATGTTGCTCAAGCTTAAGAAAGGGATTGTGATGGACCAACTAACAAAAGGCCTGAGTCTAATCCGTGTCTACTGCGTCATTCAAAATCAGGGAGAATGAGAGAATTTGAAGGGCAAATGCAGGAATAGATTTTCAAAAAAGAATTGTAGAAAAATTTATAGTGAGAGTTCTGTTGCAGTTCATCACCTGCCAGATCATCAGAGGATCTCAGTATACACTAAGACTTTTCAATGTGTTTACATTTGAAGATGAGTTTAATTTCTATTCCATAACATACTCTATTTGCCCTGTTTTAGAACATGCAAGTTCAACTTTACTAGGGTCACTTTTAAGCCATATTTATATTTTTGACACTTGCATTCTCATTTATACCTTTAAGAAGGTATTTATAAAACATAGACAAGTTTCAGGGTTCAACCTTATCCCTGATACTATTCTGTAATTTACTGATTTTCATATTTTGAACGCTTTTGATCTCTTGATTGACAAGGAATCATCTCAGAGCAACAGTCTCCTAGCTGAGTCATTACTTCTCAGCACTTTTGGGATTATTGCTTTCTATTGAGGAGTGATTATTTAGTCGATTAGCCTATTCTATGAGGAATAATCTAGAATATGGCAGATGTATTATGCATTTTCTTTAGACTATTATATTCAATGTCTAATGATTAATAAAGAATACATTCTTAACTTTATTACAGTTTAATATCACCAATATTTACCTTTTAGAATTTATCCTATTGACTACTTATACATGAATTTTGTTAAGCAGGTCCAATGTCATAATGTATAATAGTTTTTTTACTAAAATGAGCATATTTGAATTCTCTTATTTATTATAATCATCAAAAGTACATAACTAGAGTTCAAAAGCAAACACATTTCTAATGATCTATTAGCTATTAAAGAAATTATTATTGAAACAAGAAAATGGATGTATAATTTTATAATTCAGTTTGCTCTTAATATTATATTGAAAATAATGTTTTCACTATGACGTCTATGAATTACACATATATATATAAATCACTTTTTATATTTAAACCAATGTATTTAATAATTTCAACATATGGCATTCCAAGGTTGTGCATAATTAAATGATGGCAAATGGGTTCTGAATTATTGTTTAGTAACAACTAAAAAAGTGAAAACATAAAGTTGGAATAAACATGATGTAAATGCTGGATCCAAAAGTTTGAGAATGGGCCTGGCGCGGTTGCTCACACCTGTAATCCCAGCAAGTCGGGAGGCCGAGGCGGGCAGCATGAGGTCAGGAGTTTGAGACCAGCCTGGCCAATATGGTGAAACCCCGTCTCTATTAAAAATACAAAAATTAACTTGGCATGGTGGCACGCAGCTGTACTCCCAGCTACTCAGGAGGCTGAGGCAGAAGAATCGCTTGATCCCAGGAGGTGGAGGTTGCAGTGAGCTGAGATTGTGCCACTGCACAACAGCCTGGGGGACACAGTGAGATTCTGTCTCAAAAAAAAAAAAGTTGGAGAACGAATATATGTACATATATGCTTATATACATGTTTTGTATTTGTGTATATGTGTTCATACACATATATTCATAGTGACTTATATTAGAGCCATTATCATGTAGTACAAGAAAAACCTATGGTTCTGATCTAAGGTATACTAGTTGAGCAAGCTATTTAATATGATTAGATCTTATTTTTGTACTTTGTAATTTTTCATGTACTTAAAAGACATTCAGGTTTCAAGAAATGCATTTTAAAAATTCAGTTTCTCTTTCTCTTCCAGTCCAACTCATTTTCAATGCTTCTCCTTTTGCATTGCTTCTGTTTTTTCATTTCCCTACTCACATTTGGAGCTAGATCTGCCCCACTCACCCTCTACTGGGCTAGATTCCATCATATACCTCTTTTCTCATCTATGGCTTCAAACCCTATCTACTAATAACATCCTTCAGCATAGACTCATGCCACAGAATGGGAGAAAATATTTTCAAAGTATACATCTGATAAAGTACTTTTGCCCAAAATATACAAAGAAATCTTAAATTTTAACAATAAAAAACTAGCAAACTTATTAAATGTAGGCAAAAGACCTGAACAGACACCTCACCAAAGAAGATGTACAGATGGCAAAAAAGCATGTGAAAAGATACTCAACATCATATGGCATTACAGAATTGTAACTTAAAACATTAATGAAATACACACACATATACATTCTCGTGCACACCCATAGAACCGGAGAGACTTTTATGTGTTTATAATTTAGGAATGCTGAATTGGACAAGTTCAAAAGTTTATAGAAAATATTATGAGCTTTGCAGTTTGATAAGTAGAAACTCTTCCCCTTTACTAATTGGAGGACTTTTTGGTCATAGTATTCAATGTCTGTGAGACTGAGTCTTCTTCCAACGAATAGGTATAATAATTCATATCCCATAAATTGTCAAAATAATAAAAACTTTATGTATATTTTGTAGTGAAAACAGTTAGTCAGCTTGCTTTAGGAAGACAGTAAGGGAAGGGCCCCTGGAGAACCTCAGACCCACCCCACAAGTGCTTTACAACAGATGTTTTGTGCAGGTAATGGGACTTGCACAGGGGGCTTGCCTAAATCTGTCTGCAGTGGACTAAGGACCTGTAGGCATACTGGGGGAACAGGGTGAAGCCACCAGGAAATTGTGTCTTATATGAATAGGGAACCTAGCCCCATCAGCTTATATATAAAAGCTCTTGTACTGAACTGTGAAAGGGGCAAGCAGAAACCTGCTTTCAGGACCTCTCTTTGCTGAGAGCTTTCCTTTTGCTTACTAAATTCTACTCTACTCACTCTCTGGTGTCTGCACGCCCAATTTTTCCTGGTTGTGGGACAAGAACCTGGATCTAGTTGAGCTAAAGAAGCAAAAATCCTGCATCAGTAACACATAATAGGGATCTTGCAAGTGGACGTTTCTACCAAATATATAAAAATTTATGTATTGTTGATAATATATACATATATGTGTGTATATACACATTTATGTTCTCATATGCATATATACATGTGTATATACACGTATACATATATATGCCTAACATAAATATAATCTTAAATCCTAAAATCAACTCATCTGGCAGATTCTGTTTTCTTTATTTTGCAAAAGAGAGAAAGAGATTCAGAAGTACTGAATGACTTGCCCAAGGCTGCACCACTGGGTACTAGAGTTGGGATTCAAATCCCATCCAACTGGTCCCAGAACCAGGGCTTCTTACTTTGTATCTACTACTTTCTACTGTCTTCTTCTCTGATCATCTCTGTATGACAGGTGAAACAGTAAGGCAAAATTTCGCCTAAATCGAGCTCAGTTAGGAACATGCTTTTGGAAATGTGACTAAATGTACACATTCCCTAAATGACCTTGAGAATGCTCTAAGTATTAATTTTGAAGTTTCACAAAAATCTTGTGAGTAAGTAACAAATCTGGAATTTCTTTCTACACATGCACATACACACATCTATACCTACTTTTATATTTATACCTTTATTCCTATATCTGTAAGGATATATACAGTCAATCCTCATCATTCATGAAGTCTTTGTATCTGTGCTTTAAAAATGTAAGTAATGGTACTTGCTGGCCACCACTCTAGAATCTGTTCTCTTATTTGAAACATACAGAACAGATCACACTAAGAAAAAATTTTAAAAAATCAAATTAAAGTTAAAATAGTTATTAGAGCTTGACCTTCTGTCAGATTTTATTAATTTTTTCACTTCTCAATAGCATAGTGCATGTAGTAGATTCTTCAGTTTATAATGGATGAAGCTAAAATATTTGTTTAAGCCCTTGTCACTAAGAAGTAGATGAACTAAAGTACTTTTAAGGGCAGTTTTAAGCCTCTTTTCTTATTATCCCCTAACTTTCCTCATTTAGCTAAAAAATTCAGTCAGATCCAAGGGTAAGGCGATTTACAACTAGAAATGAGTGAAGCTCTACAAATTGAGGACCCAGACAAGGTCAAATTTGTTAAGGATAAGAATTCCAAAGGGGTTGAAAAGATCAGCGCATATAGATCCAATGTGGTTGTTTTTCTCTACCAGCTAAATCAAGAAAATACAAACCAATGCTTAATCTCCACATCTCTAATATATCATGAAAATGCTAACAAACAAAATGAAACAAAAGAAAACAGCATCCTAAGTACATAAATATTGACATCCGAGATTCATTTCTGACCTAAGAAGTCCATGGATCTGTTTTCCTGGGACAGCGGGCTCTGGGAATTAAGAAAGAAATACTTTCACTTACTTTCTCTTTCTTGTATTTTCTTGACAACTTGCTCATCTTTGATTATGTGTTTTCTAGAACTACAGTGGGAAGATTCATGATCCTAGGTGTTGGATATTTGTGGTTGGAGCAAACAGCTTGCAGCCATAAAAGCTTGCAACACATTCCCCATGGAAGGAAGTGATGGGTAAAGGACTCTAGCCCAGCCTACCTCACTAGAATGCTCTTTTAACATTTGCGGCCAAACCCTAGAAAAATTACAGAGGAGTGTCTTCTCCCCCCCACCACTTCTGTTATTGATATGCATATATATTTTCCTCAGGATATGGGAAGAAATGCTTCATCAGGTATATCATTTGGTTGTTCCAGGATCCACTGACCAACATGAGATTTCTAGGTGCCATTTTTATATATATTCATATTAAAATCACATCCTAGCATTCACAATGAGCCTGTGCTCACTTGATTCCTAATCCTATGATCTTTTCTACTATGATTTTCTTTCCTCAGAGTTATCAGTAGTCTTTTGATATCTTAAATTAGCAGTCCTCCACTCTTTTCTCAGGATATAAATTTAAAGCTTTTATATTCTAATTACCTTCTTTTCTATAGTCAAAATGTGTTCTGGGATAAGGGGTTCTCAGCCTAATGTTAATAGAATTTTTTAGCTATGGCATCAGAGATTCACAGATCTAAATACTATCTAAAATTTTGTCAAATTTGTGTTTTGGTATATGTATGTGCATTTAATATTACTTTGTAATAGAATCCACAGATTTTATTATATTGTTAACAATTACCACAAACCCTCCTAAGAAATTTAAGTACCAATGATTTAGAAAAAGTATTTAGCTATTTAGTGAGTGGGCAGTGATTGTCATCTTCAGTTTTACCACTCTCCTCCAAGTTGACCCATACTAAATAGCAGTATTTAGATAAAATTTTGGCCAGATGTCAACATGATTCCAAATTAAATTTTTGTGATTTCATTATAATTAGAAAATTATGTATATCATTTTTAAGAGTAGCTTTCATTAGGAAGTCATATGAATGTATGTCCAATAGTTGAGACTGTTAAAAATTCATGCAAGGAATTATCTTGGTCATCTTTTCTATGTTGGTTACTTGAAGGGTCATTGGATTATTTCAGAAGGACCAAAACCTATTCCAGGTGAGCCATTTGCTGCATTACTCTGTAAGATTTTTTGATACTCACCTTTTTCAATGATAAAGAATAAAATTATTGAATCAGGTAATCATTTTTTTCCTTTCCTTTCCAATGAAAATGAATTGTCCTGACTTCTGCAATCTCTCTCTCTGTTGCTCACTCTCTCTGTGATCAAATTACTTATTGAAGCAACAACATCATAAAAATTACCTTTTGTTCTTTTAACATCTGAATAGAAGCTTACATTGAATGTGTATCATCTTTCTCTTAAACTATCTGTGTCTGAATATATACGCCAACTAAAATAAGCTTTAAGCACTTTGTAGACACGTTTTGCCTATTTAGTCTGATAAATTACCTCCATAGTAAGTGCTTGCTGCCCTTAATAATTTTCTCCTCTAAGATAAGACCTATAAAAAATAAACTACTTAAATAATTTGAAGTTTTAGTTTGATTTCCTAGATAAAATGTGAGATATTGTATATAGTCTATCTACTTATATTAGAAAAAATTAAGCAAAATAATCTCTTAGAACTCTACTGAGGTGACAAAATGCAATGTATAATTTGGGTCACTTTATCCAGAAATCCTTCAAGGATGAATTAAAATGCTATACAATTTTAACTTAAGGTCCTAAATTTGGAAGGTCTTCAACAATTAGCAATAAAATTAACTCACAATTGAAAATTATTAATATATATGCAAATATCCTAAATTATCTGAGATATTTCCTTAAACATAGTGTTAGGTTCAGTAATTATTTAGATGTATGAAACAAATTTAAAGAAAAACAAGTGGCTTTTGAAATTCACATGTTCTGGTGTATATGCACATGCACATAAGAATATGCTTATGTGTACCACATTATTTCTTGAATTTTTCTGTTTGCTATAAAATTTCATATCATTTTGCGCAGTGTCATGCAAAATATTGTAGGATTCATTCAGGGCTGGGCTACATTCTGAAGAAAGGCAATAATCATTGTGTTGATTAAAGAGTTAATGATTGTTAATATGATTGAGATGTAGAATAAAAAGATAAAGAAGTGTTGATTATTTGGTAAAATATAAAACAAACACACCGGCAAATAACAGTACATTTTCTTCCCACTGTATATTTATTGAGGACCTCTTGTCAGATCTTGTGCAGGCAGAAATCATTTGACTATGGAGACAACAGCTGAAGCACTATTTATCTGCAGCAGTGGCAGAGGAATGTCAATTTCTGTAATTATTCTGGAAAATTCAAAAAGCATTGGTTCTATCTGTCTATGCTAAGATGTAATTTATGATATCCATTACATGTAATACTTTGCACCAGCAGTACAAAGAGCGAGATTACTCAGTCAGGGCTGTAAATAGTGAAGACAATGACATCAAGTGCATTGGGGAATAGAGTTTGTCATTGAAAGTGAGGGTCAGGAGAGGATCTAGGCAAGGGCAAATAGATTAGAAAAGAAAGTATGATCATCGAGATAAATGAAGTGTCTTTTATAAGAAACTCTAATCTACTAGAGACTCCACAGTTAATGTATCATTTATATCAAATACAAGGAAGAGAAAATTAGCAAGGGAAAATGATACTGAAATATTCATAGTCAAATTTCTAGCAGTGCTTTATCACCCACATTTGTGGATGAGAGTTAATTTTATGCATTGTTATTACTAAAATTACCTCATGGATAATTATAAATATGTGACTATATCTAAAATAGTTAATATATTATCTGAGTTTTATGAGGTCGTATTTAGATCAATTTAACTTAGTGTGGAGGCTTTCCTAAGATAATTTCTTTTATATGTGGGTAAATTAATGATCTTCTTGATTTATATTTTCTTAAAATAGATGTATCCCCACACAGAAGTATAGGTTGTACACTTGTAATCTTCATTTAGTACTTTAACTAGAGCTAAATTTTTTTTTTCAGTGAACAAGAGTTAAGTCTTGGCTAGGCTTGACAGAAAATTTCTATCATCTAAACAAATAAATAAAAATAAAGTTAATTAATTGTATTTGGTATTTAAAAAATATTTAAGTTGCATAAATATACATCATATGCAAGTTTATCAATGTATTTTTAAAGGATTTATGGCCAAAGCTAATATTTGAGCAAGTAATGTCTTCCATAAAGATGTTATTTATTTTTTCATTGTCTAATTTTTCAGAATTGGCTAGGTGGTTGCATGGATATAGGTATTCAGATGGAACACTGAAATTAATTTTTGATTCTATAATTCTGCCTGAAATCACATTGTCCTATTAAATCATCATTAAATAATTAAAACATGCTGTATGGTTTTATTCTTTTCATGTTTTTAACCTAATAATCATGTAATTATGTTATGAACAGATTCTATCCCCCACGGTTGTTGTAGTCTATCAAAGAAATTTTCACATTATACAGTGTAAATAATAGTACACTGGGACCCTTAGGCTATCTTGGTGTTTTCTAATCGTTAAGTTGTTGGAGTTGTCAGTTCCACACTTTGTGAACTTTCAAATAATTATTAATCCTTGGAGCTCAGACACCATTCCCCAGGCATGGAATTCACTGATAGCTTTAATGGAGTCTAACATGGTCCCACGGGTTAGAGATGTATAACTCATAAGTCAATGTACCCCAGCAGGTTGTGCAAAGATCACTCTGTAGGTAAAAGTTAAAATAAGTGTTTGATCATGTTCATACATGGAACAAATTAATATGAACCTGAAGGCAATTCTCTTGTGTCTAATTCTTAGTGTTTGGAGAAAAATAATTTAAACATTGTGAAATTCAACAATACAATTTTCCTGAGTTTCACAGGGCAATAGAACTTGGTAAAAATAAAACAGTTTAACTTGTGTTTATATGTATGCCTTCAGTATAAGAGTGTGCAGCTCTTATAAAAATCTACAAAGTGTACCAGAAAGTGTACTTTTACAATAAAAAAGTACAGGATCTAGACTTAATAGTGCAGGATACAGGGTCTGATTGCTGGATTTAATTCCCGACTCAACCGATTTATAACTATGTAAATTTAGTCAATACTTATAAACTCCCTATAAGCCTGCTCACTTAAAAAAAATCTGTGTTATGGATTAATATTCTCCCTTCTGGAACTCTGACCCTAAAGTAAGTCAAAAAATTTGCCCAGATATCATTATTTCTTCTGTAAGATGGCGTGTCATCTATATTTTAGTGCTGTGATGAGGATAAAGTAAATTATTATAAATAGAAGGGTTTTTAATTGTGCGATCACTTTGCAATTTTTTTATTCCAGCCAATAAGTGGAAATTCAAATTGACTGGCCCCAGGAGTGCCATTAGTAGCCTTGAGTCAAGGAAAGTTAATTGACCCAACTGGGAATTTGAACCCATTTTTTGGCTTCATTAGCACAATTCTCTTGACAGCTGGGTTAACTGGTCATAGACCCAAGCTGCCAAAAACAGAGCTGCTATGTACTGTAGAAATAAACTGACATATTGAAAACCATTTCTGTAAGAAACAGCTTTAAAGTATTTTACTTCCATATTACCTATCTCATAAGCTGAAATCTATGGTGATTATTGTCAAAGTCACCAAGTGAACAACAGAGTTTTGTAGCCTTGACTATTCTTGTATATAGTTTTAAATAGTTATTAATAATATATTTTTATAAAACATCAACACACCCATCAAAGCACAAAGCATAAGTCTTGTCAAGGAAAGAATAACAAAAAAACTGATTGAAAAATTTCCAAGCTCAAAGAAATAAGATTTTCGCTTACCCTCTCAAAATTTAAAATTGGATGAACAGAAATAAATTTAATTTTCCAACATTTCACTCCATTAATGGAGATCCATCATACAGAATTTAGCATAAAGAAGATATTTTACATCTCATAAATATTTTATAAAAGAAAAAATAAAATTTCTGAATTATTGCTATAAATAAAATTAGTGGTAGCTACAGCATATTATTTGAAAAATGGAATAATTTTTTTATTGAGATTTTGGTGTCTTTTTTCTCATTTAGATTTGTTTGTAAAGTCAGTATTAAAGAGGATAATCAACCGTGGTTTTATTTCTTACATCAAAAATTCTGAATGAAAACAAAAGATGATGAGATAAAATAGATAAATGGTAATATCATCAATTTAAGCAGTGTGCACTAATTTCTATCGTAGTAAAGATACATATATTTTATTTTCTAAGTTGTTTTAAGAGTGTTTACATTTCAAGAGATGGACTGCAAAGAAAATATGCTCTTTTTTAAATTAGTTAAGCAACTTTGAAATTCTATGCCAACATAAGAGTTTTACATAGAATTCCAAATACAATAAGAGCTTATTGACTGGTTAAACTGCATAGTGTTTGAAAATTAAGCAACTTGAAAACCATGCTTAATTCTCCAGGGTATCATGTAGAGAAACTAGAAGCACATATGCACTGTCCAAATAGTCTCCTAGTGACCCAAAATGTTTAATGTGGATTTTTTTAAGGAAGAAGATTGTGTACTCGCTTCCAGCCCAATAATTAATACTTAATTTTAATTTTATAATAAATGTTTCATATATGCAGAAGTTTGTATTTAAATTACATTATGTAAATACCAACAACTAGAAAACAATTACAGAAAGTAAATGCCTTTTAAACACTAAAGACATGAAGTAAAACTATGGAACAACTACTTTTTTCTATGTACAGAAAACCTTAGCAATTCAGGATTATCTCAAAAGAAGTATATTCTAAACAGCCCACAAAATTCTGAATTACTTGTTAGGGCAGAAATTATAAAATATTTTAACCAAAAATACATATTAAAATGCTAACTTGATATTGATGAACAGTGAGTTATGAGCAGTAAGTGGCTCTAGTGTTTATTCTCTTAATCACAGGACAAGAAGTTTAAAAGAGCAAGCCTCAAAGACAAAACCATCCCAAAAATATTAGCTTGAAAACGTAAAGCACTTTCTAACAATTGAAGTCTCATGATACCAGATAAACTTTCTTATGTGAACGTCAGTTCCATCTCCTAGAAGGTAAATAAAGAACAGGTAATCACCCTTCAGAGAAACTGAAAAGAAGAGAATTATACATGCTAGTGCTCACGTTTTGTTGTTCAAGGAAGGAAAGGCAGTGAATGAGTTTACTGGTAGGTATATTTTCTCTCACAGATAATGGAATCATACAAAAATACAAAATTTATTTTTAAATAGCCCTTTTTTCCTATTTTTTCATAGATTCAGAAATAGTTTGCTTACCACTGAGGCATGTTAGGTTGATGTTTCAAAGAAGCATTTTAAAAACTTCTGCCTGAGAGAGTTATTTTCAGTGTTACAGTCTGCTAATTATCTCTCAGTCCATTTTACCATTCCACTTTTTTGTTAAAGAGCTTGGTTTAAGAAGGGGAACTGGCCAAATAGTGAGAATCCACCTTTCCTAGCCTCCGTGCAGTTATCTGTGGCTTCTGACTAAGATCTATTCCATCACTGAGTGCAGGGGTGTGAACAACTTCTGGATCACATCCTAATGAGCATCAGATTTCTCTCTGCTTTCTCTATCCTACCCCACAGTCCAGATAGCAGAAATTGTGGGTAGGAATCCACTACAGCATTGCAGGCAAGGATCAGTGTGGGATAGCAGATGGGAAGGCAGGAGTTCCTAGTTTTACAATTCACTACATTTTGAGTTCTTTCTATTGAAACAGCTTTTTCCGTGATTTAACTCAGTGGCTTTGTATGTTTGGGTATGTGAAGAATATTTGGAGAGTATGCAAGCATGGCTGAATTTAAGGAAAATAATTTTCAGCCCTTTAAACCTCCACATATATTCTTTAAAAACATGATTTGCCTGAGAACATGTCTGAGTTACCAACAGCTCTTCAGTTTTGCAAAAGAAAGGCACACTTTGTCAGCATCCCTGCTCTTAGGATAGCGTGATGCTTTGGCTATGGAAACCCATATGATATACAAAATGGGAAGTTTTCTTTAACGATTGATCAAGAATTCATAAATGCACATGACTTTACTCCCTTGTTATAACCATAATTAAGTAGTGTGAGTAAACAGAGGAAACACACTCAGGCAATTGGCTCTAGTGTTTATTTTCTTAATCACGAGACAAGAGCTCCAAAAAAGCAAGTCCTAAAGACAAAACCATCAAAACAAAACTCTGCTCACTGAATCTTTGTTTCTTAACCACATCCACAATCTTCTCACACACTTCTCAATGTGTGAAGCCTGATTTGCAGGGGGGAGTGGGGGTGGGGGTTGGGATTATTGATTGACTTTCTCTGAAGTCCCAGTTTTAAAATAAAAATAACCCAAAATAAAAATTTTGGGAACATTTACTATATGCCAGGTCCCCTACTAAGGCATTTACAAAGATTTACAATTATTCTATGAGAAAAATATTATAATCCTCATTTTACAGCTGACTGAGTCACAAAAAGTGAAGCAATTATTTTAAAGATAGCATAAGAAGTAGGCGACTAAGTAAGTGTTCAAATCAAGTCGGCATGAGAGTTGTTATTTTGCATTTTATGTAACCCAAGAACTCATTGATAGTAGCATCTCTGATAAATAAATATCAGTAAGAATGAGCATGGATTATGCTTAGGAGCCTTTTAAAACTTTATAGTCTATGAAAGGCCATATATTTTCTCAAGTAAATAGCCTTTTACGATTACCAGGACATCACAAAAAAAACCATACACTATTAATGTCAAAATGTTAATTCTCTGTATATTGACAACGATAGCTATTTTATTTATACCTATATAATCATTAAGTAGTCATGGTAGATGCCTGTCTACTTAAATCGTGGCTTTTTAAAATGGAAATCTATTCTGCTATGAATCTTCGCATAGAATCATGTATCACTTAACAATGGGAATACCTTCTGAGAAATGAGTCAGGCAATTTCCTGGTTGTGAACATCAGAATGTATTTACACCAAACTAGAGGGTGTAGCCTCCCTATACCTGGGATATACAGGAGAGCTTATTTCTCTCAGGCTACAAACCTGTACAGCATGTTACTGTACTCAACACTATAGGCAATTGTAACATAATGGTATTTGTATATCTAAATATATCTAAACATAGAAAAGGCACAGTAAACATATAATTTAAAATATTAAAAAATGGTAGACCTCTATAGGGCACTTACCATAAATGGAACTTGCAGGACTGGAAGTTGCTCCGGGTGAGTTAGTGAGTGAGTGGTGAGTGAATGTGAAGCCTAGGACATTACTGCATACTACTGAAGACTTTATGAACACTGTACACTTAGACTACACTAAATTTATTTTTAAAATTTTATTTCTCCAATAATAAATTAACCTTAGTTTACTATAACTTTTTACTTTATAAACTTTTTAAACTTTTTGACTCTTTCATAATAACACTTATTTAAAACACAAACATTGTATAGCTGCACAAAAAATATTTTCTTTCTTTATATCATTATTGTATAAGCTCTTTTCTATTACAAAATTATTAATTTTTTACATTTAAATTTTTTTGTTAAAAACTATGACACAAACACATTAGCCTAGACCTATGTAGCTTCAGGATCATCAATATCGCTGTCATTTGCCTCCACATTTTGTCCCACTGGAAGACTGGCAATAATGAGCATGAAAAAGTCATTTTATATGATAACAATGCTTTCTTCTGGAATACTACCTGAAGGGTCTACCTGGGACTGTTCTAGAGTTAATTTGCACGCGCACACACACATATATGTACAAGTAATACACTCTGAGATAATGACAAGAAGTGTAGTATAGTAAATACATCAACCAGTAACATAGTTGGTTATTATCATTACTAAGTATTATGTACTCTATATAATTGTATGTTTTATACTTTTATAATACTGGCAGTACACTAGATTTGTTTGTGCCAATATCACCACAAACAGGTGACTAATGCTTGGCACTATAACTTTAATAGCCACTGGACAGTAGGAATTATTAATTTCCATTGTAATCTCATGGAGACACTGTGGTATATGCAGTTAGTCATTGACCGAAGTCATGTTATGCAGTACATGACAATGTAAGTATTTGGGTAGGCATACATTTTTATTTCTCACGGATAAATATCTAGAATTGAAAGCTCTGGGTTGTATAGGTAGCTATTTGCATAACTTTATAAGTAATGTAAATGATTTCAAACGTTTTCCGAAATAATTTCACCATCTTAAACTCCCTCTCCTACCAAAGCTGCATGAGTGTTCTGGTTATCCAAATCCACACCACTGCTTGGTTATCTCAATGTTTTTACTGTTAGATATCATAGTGTATATATAGCTATGTGTTATGCTAATTTTAATTTGTATTTTTCAGAAGAATAATTTTTGAGCTTATTTTACATGTTCATTGGAAATTTATTTAATTATGTAAATTGTTCAAAACTTTTGACCATTTTATTTGGTTGTTGTCCTATTACTATTAAGTTATAAGAGTTTTAATTTATTTTTATACAAGTCAGAAAAATCTGTTTTCAATATGTTATCCAAAGTCTGAAGAGTCTTTTTCCCCTTGTTTCTCTTTAAGAACAAAAAGTTTTCGATTTGGCAAAATGAATATTCTTATTGTTCATGCTTCTTCTGATCTTTCTCTTCCTTCAATGTTATGTAGATATTCTCATAGTCCTTTAACAAATGTCTTAGTTTCACTTTTATGTTTGAATATGCCATGATCCATTTCCCCAGTTAAGTTTTCATATGGCAGGTTATGCTCAAGTCCATTTCCCTCCCCCATAAAAATATAAAAGATTTTAGCATCATTTGTGAGAAACACTGTCCTCTACTACACTTAATATTCTTGGAGTCTTGGCCAAAAATCATTCGAACATTGATATGGTTAGGCTTTGTGTCTCCACACAGATCTCATCTTGAATTATAATCAACACAATCTCCATAATTCCCACTTGTCAAGGGGGAGACCAGGTGGAGGTAATTGAATCATAGGCGTGGTTCCCCATGTTGTTCTCCTGTTGGTGAGTGAGTTCTCACAAGATCTGATAGTTTTACAAGGGGCTCTTCCCGCTTTGCTCGTCACTTCTCCTTCCTGCCACTTTGTGAAGAAGTTGCCTTGCTTCCCCTTCACTTTCTGCCATGATTGTAAGTTTTCTGAAGCCTCCCCAGCTAGGCAGAACTGTGAGTAAATTAAACCTCTTTGCTTTATAAATTACCCTGTCCCAGGCAGTTCTTTATAGCAGTGTAAAACAGACTAATACAGTAAATTGGTACCAGAAGTGAGGTGCTGATATAAAGATATCCAAAAATGTGGAAGCAACTTTGGAACTAAGTAACAGGCAGAGGATGGAACAGTTTGGAGGGCTCAGAAGAAGACAGGAAGATGTGGGAAAGTTTGGAACTTCCCAGAGACTTGCTGAATGGCTTTGACCAAAATGCTGATAGTGATATGAACAATGTAATCCAGGCTAAGGTGGTTTCAGGTGAATATAAAGAACTTGTTGGGAACTGGAATAAAAGTGGTTCTTGCTATGCTTCTGAAAAGAGACTGGTGGCACTTTGTCCCTGCCCTGGAGATCTATGGAACTTTGAACTTGAGAGAGATGATGTAGAGTATCTGGCAGAAGAAATTTCTAAGCAGCAAAGTGTTCAAGAATGACTTGGCTTTCTTAAAAACATTCAGTTTTATGCATTCACACAGAAATGGTTTGGAATTGGAACTTAAGTTTAAAGGGTAAGCAGAGCATAAAAGTTTGGAAAATTTGCAGCCTGACAATGTGATAGAAAAGAAAAACCCATTTTCTGAGGAGAAATTCAAGCTGGATGCAGAAATTTGCATATGTAATGAGCTGTCAAATGTTAATTGCAAAGATAATGGGGAAAATATCTCTAAGACATGTCAGAGGTCTTCATGGCAGCCCCTCCCATCACAGGCCCAGAGGCCTAGGAGGAAAAAATAGTTTCCTGGTCCAGGCCCAGGGCCTTGCTACTTTGTGTAGTCTTGGGACTTGGTGCCCTGCATTCTAGTTGTGGCTAAAAGGGGTCAACATACAGATCAAGCCATTGCTTCAGAAGATGCAAGCCCTAAGCCTTAACAGCTTACACATGGTATTGGGCCTACAGGTGCACAGAAGTCAAGAGTGAGGTTTGGGAACCTCTGTCTAGACTTCAGAGGATGTATGGAAATGCTTGGATGTCCAGGCAGAAGTTTGCAGCAGGGGTGGAGTCCTTATGTCCTTATGGAGAACCTCTGCTAGGGAAGTGCAGAAAGGAAATGTGGGGTCAGAGGCCCCACACATAGTCCCCACTGGGGCACTGCCTAGTGAAGTGTGAGAAGAGGACCACCGTCCTCCAGATCCCAGAATGGTAGATCCACTGGCAGTTTGCACCATGCTGCTGGAAATGTGGCAGACACTCAATGCCAGCCCATGAAAGCAGCCAAGAAGGGGAATGTACCCTGCAAAGCCACAGGGACAGAGCTTCCCAAGGCCATGGGAAGCCATTTCTTGCATCAGGAAGTGTGACCTGAATGTGAGACATTGAATCAAAGGTGATTACTTCAGGGCTTTAAGATTTGACGGTCCCACAGGATTTTGGATTTGCATAAGGCCTGTAGCCCCTTTGTTTTGGCCAATTTCTCCCATTTGAAATGGGTGTATTTACCCAATGCCTGCACCCCCACTGTATCTAGGAAGTAACTAACTTGCTTTTGATTTTACAGGCTCATAGGCAGAATGGACTTGACTTGTCTCACATGAAACTTGGGACTTGGACTTTTTGGTCAATGCTGGAATAATTTAAGACTTTGGCAGACTGTTGGGAAGGCATGATTGGTTTTGAAATGTGAAAGGAACACGAGATTCGGGAGAGACTGGGGCAGAATGATGGATTATAATCCCCATAATCCTTATAATCCCCACCTGTCAGGGGAGAGACCAGGTGGAGTTAATTGAACCATGGAGGTAATTGAATCACCCCATGCTGTTCTTGTGATAAATAGTGAGTTCTCACAAGATCTGATAGTTTCATAAGGGACTCTTTCCTTTTTGCTTGGCACTTTTTCTTCATGTTGCCTTGTGAAGAAGGTACCTTGTTTCTCCTTTGCCTTCCACCATGATTGTAAGTTTCCTGAGGCTTCCCCATCCATGCTGAACTGTGAGTCAATTACATCTCTTTTCTTTATACATTACCCAGTCTCAGGAAGTTCTTTATAGCAGAGTGAAAACAGACAATACAAACATATGTGTGAGATGTACTTTTCGACTTAAAAAAATTATTTTGCTTTTATATATATTCATTCTTACTCTAGTAACACATTGTTTTGATTATACTATTTTAAAACCCGTTCATATTTATTTTGTTATGGTTCTTTGTCTAGATTGTTTTTGAAATTAAGTGATCCTTGCATTTCTGTACAAATTCTAGAATAAATTGTACAATTTCTGCCAAACACATGCTGCATTCTAATTTGAATTGTATTAAATGTATAAATTAGTTTGGGATAAGTTGATATCTAAACCATATTGAATACAAATATGACATAAAAAATCTATGCATTAATACTTTAAAGGAAGAAAATGAAAATAAATGCAATTCCAGTTATAATTACTAGTGCATTTTAATTTTGGAAAAGTAGATAAATAATAGATAAAAATTGAATTCGATATTTAGTTTACATATCTACGATATATGCAAAATATATGTATTAAAAAATCAATCATGCTATACTATTTTTAAATGAGTTTTTTCATATGAGTGCTATAAACATCTAAATATGACCATATTAGAAAATATAGATCTATCTTTTTTATGTTTGTGCCTGCACATTTATTATATTTATACACCATCATTGATTCATTTTAGAACATTCAGAATGCTTCTATATTTTCTCTTTTCCTACATAAAAAACCCTATAATAAAAATTATTGTTTGGAAACATGATTTAAAAAAGAAATTTGATATATCAATCTACTTATAGCAATAGGATAAATTCTTAAAAGTGTATTTTCTAGATTAGTATATTTTAATTTTTCATGTGCACATTAAAAAAATACCAAACACACTTCATAAATACTGGCACAAGTTAGATTTTTACAGCACTATATAAGAGGGACCATTTCCATAAACACCTGCAAACTTTAAGTATTATCAGAGTTTTCCAGCTTTTTGCATTACTTTTCAAATTACTTTAGTTATGATCTATTGATAAAGTTGTGAAAGACTTATTCCAATGTACTAAGACCTATCAGATATGTAGTGATTAATTTAAGGTTTTTAATGTTTATGTGAGGCCAGAAAAGTATAAATTCTGAAAGTAGACTTTAAAAATAATTATATGATTCATTTGTCTTCCATGGCAAGCGAATCACATAATTAAATATATCTGAGTACTTTTATGTTTGCCAAGTACTGTTTGAACATTACAGTGAATTTTGTGAAGAATGAAGAGAAAAACAACATTTTTCATAGAACTAATCCTCAACTTAAGAGTGTTGGGCATGTAATAACCTAATAAAAAGTGTTATAAGAAAATTATCAACTATTTTATTCATATTCAAGAAATATTTATTTAGCACTTATTCTGCTTAGGATATATCATTGAATAAAGCTGAGAAAATTTCCATCATTGTGGACCTCATATTCCGTAAATAACTACATAACAAATAAGTACAACTTATTATATGTTATTTACTTGAAAGTTTATAAAACAATAGTCCAGAATTGGGGGAATTAGATGGCATTGATAGGTATTGCACAGAGAATTATGATGGAGGATTATGGCAGAATGATGAGCAATTACAAAATAAGTGATATATAAGCTGAGATTTAAATGACAAAAAAGAAAACATTAATTTGAAGATATGCAGTCAGGAAGAATAAATAGTGCAAAGGCACCACAGCAGGAATGAAGTGGACATATTTGAAGTAAAAATAAATAGAAGGCCCATATGCTAGGAGCTTAGAGGCAATAAAAGAATCACAGAAGCTGATGTGTCTGAGAAGCAAATATGGGCTATAAACATCAGTAAGAGAGATATATAAAGAATAGCTCATTCTTTCTGATCATGTAATATATCATCTAAAAAAACTAAATTTCCTTAATCTTCATAAATATCCATATAATTTCATTTTTGTTTATGCCTGTGTGTGCATGTGTTTCTGGAAACAATCACACAGTGACATGAATAATAGTTCTGAGTTCATGTTATTATTTTATTCCACTGACATTTTAATAAGATTGGCTAAATTTTCCGAATTGTTCCAAAAGAGATGTCATGAGCACGTCCATTTGATTTGTTATACCCAGTGGTGGCCAGAAAGAATTAAGATATATGCCAGGGAAGTTGTAACATTGGATGAGAGAAGCAGGTCACAATGTGTCTGAGAAGGAAATGATACAAAGAGAGGGTGGCATGTTACTGAAATGCCAAGAGCAATGCTGTGGCAAAACGTGAATTGAGGTAAGACTCAATCCACAAATTTGGATGTGCATAGACATAACTTCTTTTATACTTATTTAACTCAATTTAATTTCTGTTATGTCTTTATTTCACCAAAGGAAAATAAATTAAATGTGATCCCTTTCTATTATCTCCTATTTTAATTATGTTGCATGGATTGAGAGAAGAGAGATTATTTTGCCTTCTTTATCATCTGTCTATGCTGCCAATTCTCATTCCCATTAGCTGGTGTTGTCCTCAACTATCGGTGCCACACAAGTTGCCAGTGAGTTTCCCTCTGCAATCTATTTTAGATCTGCATTCTTCCTCCCCTACATTCATATCAATAATAAGAGTATCATATTCATTCCACTCTTAAGCAGGTCTGTCATTTTTGGAGATATAGTCTTCCACTTTTTTCTCTTTCCTATTTCTTGCAGTTGGATCTGGGAAGCATGAAATAACACTTCTCTGCCCTGACATTTCTTAATGTACATGGCTATTTCTTGATGTTGCTATCTTCTTTCTAGGGTTTAACAACTTCAGAATTCTTAGGGTTCAGAGCAAGTTTATTTATTTATTTTTTTAAGCCCCTGTTTCCAGGAAGCCGTCAATACATGTTAATTTGTTTTCCCTCTTATTTTTCTATCCCCAATTACATTCATCCCAGAAAAATAGTTTCTATTTTTTTTTATTTTTCGGGTCTCAAGAATAAGACACTGCTCATCTATTAATCTTTTTTCAAAATTATTTTCAGTGTTATGAATCTTTATGAAAAATTTAAGCTGTTTTTTGGGTTTTTCTGCTCACTGCTTTTACATCCCTCCCATAAGTGAATGAACACAGCAGAAATGTCATCTGATTTGGTGATGGTAGTACGTGTGCGTGTGTGTGTGTGTGTGTGTGTGTGTTAAAGGGGGTGTTTAAGCCCAGGATATATCAAAGGACCCAAAATACAGAATCTAAGACAAGAAAATATGTTTATCTTTCAAATCGCTATGCTGCTACTAATTAATAACTTGGCAAATTGAGATCCTAGGCTAGAACAGAAGAGTGAAGAATTTTGTCTCAGAGGCAACTTGAATTAGCAAAACATTTAAGTACTCTCCTATATATGCCTTTCAAACACTTGCTACACTTGGCCCACAAAACACAATGATTTTAAAAATTTTGCTTTCATGTAAATTCATTCATTTGAGAAGTCCTTTGAGACTTTAGAATAAAGTCTAAGGAAAAAGGCAAAAAACAAAAAGCATAGCTAAACTTTTAAAAAATCCAGTTAAGAGTTTTATTAATTTTAAGATAAAGAATATAAGACCCCCATTTTTGCTCACCATTCATGTAATACATTATAGTAATTTGTAAGAAATAGTTTTGTGAATAATGATAATTTTAAGAACTTCCAAGAACAATGTAGTGAGATGAAAGCCCGTGGAAAAGAAGTTTTCTTTTATGTCTGAGGGTTTGCGTTTACCTTTTAACTAACTTGTCTATATAAAAACTTTTCATAACAATGAAATCAAGTATGGAAAGAATCTTTAGCTTATCCTTTACCTCTCATTGAACACATCATGGAAAAGTCTTTGGGTGCCATTAGCTATTATATACGTCTTTAATATTATAGAACACAAAAATGAGTATTAGAGCTAATTTAAACAATTTACAAGGGAAGGATAAAAATTTCCTTGTTAAATATAATTGATAGAACAAACCTAATCTGAAAAATTAACAAGCACTCCAAAACTACTGAATCAAGTAAAGAGTGATACACCTAATATAATTATGTGTAGTTAGAAGCCATATTCTTTTTATATATTAAAATCCAGATTTCATTATGGCAGACAAAATCTGAATTGAAGACATTGAAGATTATATTATGTGATATCTGAATAAAGGTTTTTAATTGATTCACAATTCACATTCATTTTTGTAGTTAAACAGTATTTTTATGAAGTATTTGTTTTGAAAAATCACTATAAATTTTACTTTGCTTACTAAATATTATTTGGGTACCTAATGTGTGAAAAAAATTTGCTTTAATTACATTGCCTATTCAATACTAATGACTAATTTTTTAAGCAAAGTAGAACTTTCATTCCAAATTTGTTGTTCTCAGTATATGTGTTTAATATCATGCATTTGCTCTTCTTGATCGAATTCAATTGATGTCCAACTTCCTCTTTACAAAAATGTTATTATCTGTTTCCCATTAGTTGCCTATTTTCAGTACAGCCAATGCAATTACTTTTTAGTTTATTTGCAGATCAGACAACAGTTAGGTTTAGATATGAATAAGTGATCAAGGCTTTGCTGCGATTAAGTTCCAGTCATGTCTCCCTCCCTGTTTTATTTTGTTTATTTTTGTTCTATTTTCTTGTATCACTGTGATAAGGGAAAAAGCCTTATAAAATATGATCTCATATTTGAATATCCAAAATACCTTAAGCATACAAAGAAACAAATAGATTTCTCAACCAGTGAAGAAACTTATTTCCTCTCTCATGAATAAAGCAGTCAATTCAGGAGGCTATTAGGATCCAAAGAATGCATTACTATTTACAATGCTTATCTCTTACCACTTCAAGCCTGGTTCTGAGTTAAATACAACTCTGGAGTGACTGGAGGCATTAAATATCCTGCTCTGTGCTTTGAAATATAGTGACTCTGATGATGCTGATCTTTAAGGTCAAAAAAATGTGTTCTTTAAAGTGTGATAAACATAATCTCTGTTAGGTTTTATTGATCTGAAAATATCATGGTGGAGCTCTACCTTATTGCATTGCATCAAAGTTTACATGGCCTTAAACTCTGATATCCCACAAGGAAGAGCACACAATGTTTTATGCACTAAGGAATATGAGATAAAATGAAAAAAGAAAAAAAGGAAAAACAGGAATTACACTGAGACACCCTGCAGTATCTCGTTTTGCTCACATCTTCATGGCTTTGTCATTTTTCCTGTTTTAGTGTACTGTATTGTGTGTTTATTGCTAAACATTTTTAGAAGAACAAATATTTTGAAATAGATTAAATATGCATCTCTAATTTAGTCATCTTTAAATTTCCTCAAGCAGCTTTCAAACAAAGTACAAACTTATTTTCATATTTTGATACAGTAAAACTTTAAGCCGTTGGTCTCTGCCTGTGTTTTCAGTATTGTTTCTTTCTTCTTGTTTTTTTTTTGAGATACTAAGTTAAAAACTATTATTCTTTGGTTCTTTTTTATTGATAGGTAAGAATTGTACATACTTATGGGGTACATATGATATTTTGTTATGTGCATATAGTGTATAATCTTCCTACTATGCTCTCATGTCCATTTTATATATTTTTTATGTTTTTGAGACAGCTGTCACCAGGGCTGCGGTGCAGTGGCAGGATCTCGGCTCACTTCAGCCTCCTCCTCCCACGCTCAAGTGACTCTTGTACCTCAGCCTCCTGAGTAGCTGGGATTACAGGTGTGCACCACAACGCCCAGCTAACTTTTTTGTATTTTTAGAGATGGGCTTTCACAACATTGGCCAGGCTGATCTCGAACTCCTGGTCTCAAGTGATCCACCCGCCTCAGACTCCCAAAATTCTGGAATTACAGGCATGAGCCCCCACGCCCGGCCTCTCACGTCCATTTTAGAATGTGGTTATTCCAACACCTAAGGTTAAACAAAGGTGTTAGATATTCCTCTTTTCTTTTATCACCTACGGATTTCTCTTAGCTTCAAGCCCTGTTCCCCTTATTTCTGACCTAGATAATGCCTAATCATTTAGTCTACTCCACTTAGAAACACTTCTCGAATCCTCCCTCTCTCACCTCAAACTGAGTTAGGTGCCTATCCTCTGAACCCCATTACGATGTTCTAATATTCTCTATATTATTACATTCCTTTTTTGTAATACACATTGCATGGGTCACAGAAGCTTTTGAGACTAGGGTTGGTGCCTTGGTTATTTGTGTCAAGAGTCAAAGATGTATCTCATGATTCTGTGCTGAAAGAGAAAATTAAACAACTAGGTTCTGATATGTAGCAAAACATCTCACGGATCAGAATCTTCTCTGGACTGAAGTCTGAGTAGTTTAGTCTAACAAATTGATTATAGAGAGTTTCAGCCTCAGAAAAGAATCATAAGCTGGAGATGCCAAAAATTAGTGTACAGTAGACCAAATTACATCTTTGTCCATTAAAATCCTTTCTGAATTGTGTTGATTATTCAAAATTGAATCTATTTTCCAAGATAACAAAACACCTAGATGGAAAATGGGGCTGAATGTGATATATCAAACATAGATTGAAAAATTTTTACTAAAAATTTTGGTAGTTTTAAGGGAGTTTCTCATTCTTTTCTGCTTTCTAAAATTATCTATTACCACTACTATTACACATATGTGTTCAAAAAGTTTGGAGGATTGTTCAGATATAGCAGATTTAAAATATTTGAATATGGTCATGCTTTGCAGCTAGCTTGTAATTAAAGCAGAGAAATACCTGATGACATTTACACAAGAGAAATAATGAATTAAATTCCTAGGTCCTCTTAGAAACAAAACAATGCAAAATTTCAATAAAGGCATGAGGAAGGAAATGACACAGCATTTTAGAGATTTAACTAACTAGAGATTCCTTATAAGCTGAAACCACAATTATTTTATCTTCTAATGAACTGCAGTGGCATTTTGTATGACATTATTTGTTATGCATACAATCATTGGTTCGTTCAATGCATATTTATGAGCATCTACTAAGTACCAGAGACCTTGTTAGCTACTAGGTCTAGAGAATAGTTATGGAAACTCCCCTATAAGACACAGAAAAATAATTGAACAATTGCAAGAGTCTCTAAGTACTTTAGAAGGGATATAAAAATGTATATATAGGTTACATGGGAGTGTTGGTGGGGTGTGGTCACAAAGATTATGGAGAAAATAAAGTTTATGCTGAGACTTGAAATATTTGTATGAAGAGTTAGTAAACAGGAGGTAAGGTAATTAGAGAATAATATTTTCAGAGAGGCAACAACCATGCATCCAGCAAGAGAGTCTTGTTCTAGGAAATAAAAATCAAAAGGACAGCATAGCTCTAACACAGAATGCAGGGAAGCGAAAACAAGGAGGAATGATGGTACAGGGATGAGCAGTTCAGACTTTCAAAAGAATGCTCTAACCACAGTATGGAAATGGATGGTATGGTAGGTAGATAAATTGAAATGTTTTTGCAATAATACTGGCCAGAGATGCCAACCTAAAGTACAATAGTGATGATTATATAAAAATCAGTAGTCTGATTTAAAAAGAAAAAAAAACTATCTAGAGCGTAGGTGCTACCAGTTTTCCTAATTAAATGAGATTCTTAGGGATCACTGTAAAAATAGTTTAACTGGAGTGATGGGGCAGAAAGTAAATAATAATAGATTGAGTAATGACTTTAACATGGGTAATTCAACTTGAAATACATACAAAATGTTTGGTTAGAAAGGGAAAATAAATGTAATAATTTTGCAACAGGGGACAGAAAGGAGGAAATTTGAGCATGTTTCCATGCTTAGACAGAAAGGCAGTACAGAGAGAAAGAAGTTGAAGACAGAGCAGGAGATAGGATTGGCACTGAAGTGCTCTTCTTAATGAGGCAAATGTGGTTGGCTTCAGAGTAAAAATAGAAGCATTAGCTTTGTACAGGAATGGGGACTTTTAATTTCACGGTAAGAGAAAGATAATTTTCTTGAAATTTATGGCATGAATTTGAAGGAGAGTTAAATTTTAAGGCTGATATTTAAATGGATCCAAAATTTGTGGAAATACAATATACCTAGGGAGCTGAGGAGCTGAAGCTATAAACTATCAAAAATAACCTGAAAGAAAAATCTTTTTTTTTCTTTTTTTTTTTTGGTGGCCATTAACTTAACTTTAGGCTTTTGGGCATATGCTAATCAGAGCTTCCAAAAAGCTACATACGTGTTTCACTTTTCATTAGATGAATGAGGATATTTTAAGAAATTGAAAGATAATTTATTTTAAAGTTGTGAGTAAATTCTCTTTAAAAAATTCACCTGATTATTAAATAACTTAAAGTTTATTTTTAAAAGCTTGTAACTTTTTATGAATCTTCGAGTAGACAGTTCCTAAAACTTTAACTCAGATATTAACGGGATGTGTATTAAATGGTTTGATTTTCAGTTTTTCAGCTTTGCAGCACGGAACACTGTTGAAATACCCATATCAACCTGATTTTTTTAACCTAACTCAGGTGTCCTTTGACATCTCCTAAATGTTGGGGGCTGGGGGTCAGAGTCAGTTATCTGGCTTCTGTTTTGTTGATTGCTTAGATTTGTTCCTGTTGTCAAAACTCTCGCCCCCAAAATTGATGTGGCACATGCTCATGCATAAGATGGTAAAATGAGTACATCCTTGTACTTGCATTTGTTTTCAGCGTCGCCAAGGTGCTATGGGAAATTAAAGTAACAAAATTAGAAAAAAAAATAAAATTATTCAAAAGCAAAAAACAGAAGTGAAACAACATGCAAAAGGCAGTCAGTAAAGGACTCAGTTACCTCTTGAGTTTGAAGAACAAACTGATGAGGTAACAAATTAAGAACAAATTGAGAAGTAGAGAGAACAAATTTTCCCACCTAGGGGAAAGCAAACCTGAGGAAGGGATTTGCCAGTAGAAGAGATAGCTAAAATGGATCGAAGGAGAAATTTACAGACTACAGGGAATAGAGAGGTTAGGGAATTGGAGGCCAACGTTCTGTTTGATGGGCTATCTAAACAATTAAATCATGGAAGAAAATTGTAAAGAGAATAAATTGGTGGCAACAGATTCAATGAGAGAGATAAATACACAGAATAGCTATAGGGACAGAAATCCAGTGCTATAAAGGTAGGACATCCAAGGTCTTTGCCTCAAAATAGCATTAGGGTTACTCAAAGATAAAGAAAGAATGATATTAGATTGGTTTTGGTATAACAGAGAAAACTCTTCCCTTTTATCATCCTGAGATGTGTGTAAAAAAAATGAAATAATGAGTTGCCTCAAAATCAAATAGCTGTTTAATCTGGTGTATCAAAAAGAATCCCTCCAAAAATAAGACTGTTTTTCTTATTGCTACATCTCTTCTCTTCCCTCTCCCCAGTTTTTATCTCCCCATTAATGTTAAGCATGATAATAATTTTAATTCTACATCACAAAAATATCTCCACTTTTATGTAAGTGGTTGTGGCATACCATACCAGTTAAAGTATTACCAGCAACCTGGCAACTAAAGTTTCTTCTACATAATTTATTAGTGTTTTTTACATAGCACTTTACTACATTCTGAGAGGCATACAAATTAATATTTTGAGCTAATAATTTTACCAACATTTAAGAATAAAATATATTTTGGTTAGAAATTTTAGTCTAAAACTCCACACCCCCCCAAAACACAAACACACAAACAGACAGACAGACACACACACACGCACACACACACTTATGGAACAAAAATCCTTCAAGCAAAACTGACTTCATCATGGAGCCAGTGTCTATCTGTGCCAATGTAAATTGATTTATTGATTCTTATAATATTTTCTTTTGAAAAAGACCTATGCTGAGTTAAATTAGGAAATGACATTTAAAACTGGCTGTTAGATGTCAGAGAATATCTCTAAAATTGTCTCATGATTAGAAGCTTTAATTCCTCCAAATTTAAATCTATAATACTCATGGAATCATTTTAAACTCCAAACAAATCTTTACAAAGCAAGGAAACATGATGGTTATAACGCTTAGTTAAGAAAGCTCTGCTGCATAAATCTATAACAGGTTTTTCATTTGAGGTGAGCTAACACCCACTTCTGATTGCAGGACTGTTAGATACAAGACTACATTCTTACCCTTGTAAATAAAGCAGATTAGAATGGTATAGTTTCCCCTTACTCCAGACAGTGGCAAAGGACTGGATTTATGTTGTGCTATTTTGGGTGTGTTACAGGCTTTGTCACAGGAATTAGGTTTTAGAATTGTATGGCTTCATTTGTTTCTTGACAGGTAATATTAAACTGTATACTTTTTATCTTTCTTAAACGTTGTGTAATTTCTCTGTATGGTCATCCAGATTTTTCTCTTTATGCACTCAGAAACCAATGACAAAACAGATGAAACAAAAGATAATATTTGGAATTGATAATTTGCCAAAGGCAGGCAACTTAGGCCTGTAATTTCCAGGGCATTCTGTGCTTTCTGACTTTATTTCCCTTGAAACTCAAGTATCAGAAGGAAAATAGAGAGTCATCAGTGAATGGAAAAATAATATTTTCTATTGATGGTTTGTTTATCACACTTTATGTACAACATATTTTGTCAGTGAGATGATTTTAAGTTACCACACAAAAAATAAGAGTAATTCTTTACCAGGCAGCAAATACCTGTGAAATAATCAGGAATATTTAATTTTTATTTTTTAATTGACACATAATAATTGTACATATTTATGGGGTACGTCATGATGTTTCAATACATAGAATGTATAGTGAGCAGATCAGGGTAATTAGCATATCTATCATCTCAAACACTTATCATTTCTTTCTTGTGGGAACATTTATTTTCCTTTCTTCTAGCTATTTGAAAATATATAACATATTATTATTCACTGTAGTAATCTTACAGTGCTTTCCATTTAGATAGAAATAAGTTCTAGAGTTCTATAGCAATATTTTTTAATAAACAGGAAGATTTTATAACCTCTGTCAAATATTATCTATTAATTAGTAAATACTAGTTTTAAGAAATAATTAACAGGCATGGCCCCAGCAGTTACAATCCCTTTAATATCATATACCTGGCAAAGATGTAGTCTGTATATGGTCTGATATGAACAAAATTACTACTAACTGCCTATTCAGCCTTAGGATTCCTGATAAAGCTGAATAAACTCCAAAAATATAAAGTCTTTGGAGGACAGGATTTTATTAATACATGCTGTCCCTAGATACCTGCTGCAGTCACTTTAAATTTGCACCTACCCAGTGTCATGAGACTAATCCAGATGACAGCCTAAGAAGCCTTTCAGTTCTCTGATATTTTGTTTCAGTGCTGCCAGTGATGCATCTCCAACTCTGAGCACTATTTTCCCTTTATTCAAGTACTATAGCTGTAAGGTGAAGATAGTTAAATCAGTCACTTGCCTTGCAGGTACATGTTAGTGAGAGACAAACTTGCAGTGCACTGTATTCATTAAGTGCTTCATTGTTAAAGATCTCATCATTTGACGCAGTGTGTTTCATTCACCGTATCTTATTACTTTGTCTTAAAGACTTTAAGCCGAGGAAAAAGTGATTTGAAAGTAAATAGTTTGCTTTGAAAAATGTACTGAGAGGACGAATAAATAGTTTAATGTTGCACATAAATGTCTGGATACATTTTTGGGGAATCTGGGTCCCTATAATATAATGTTTTATTTAAGCCAATTTGATTTGTTTTCTTCTGATTGGTTGGCCTTTTTATCATTACAAAAAGTTTTTCTTTATCTCCACTAACAATTTTCTTTTTAAAGTCTTTTTTATTGTAGTAAGACATATCACATACAATTTCCTATTTTAACCATTTTTATGTATAAAGTTAGTGACATTAGTTTTATTTACTATGTTATGTGGTCATCGCAACTATTAGTTTCCAAAATTTTTCATCATACTAAACAAACTCTACAGCCATTGTGTAATAACTCCATTTTTCTCTTGCCCAAGTCACTGGTGAACTTTAATATTTCTGAATTTCACTGTTCTAGATATTTCATATGTTGAATCAAAATATTTCCCCTTTATTTTGTGCTTCGTTTCACTTAGCACAATGGTGTCAAATTTCATGTATGTTTTCAGCATGTATATAGGCTTCATTCCTTCTTATGAGTGACTGATATGCCATTGAAGGTATATGTCACATTTATTTATCCATTTATCTACTGATGGACACTTGGATTCTTTCTACTTTTTGGCTACTGTGAATACCCAATGAACGTTGTTATTCAACTATTTGTTGGAGTCACTTTTCAATCATTTTATGTAAAGTGTATGCCTGGGAATAGAATTACTGGATCATATGGTAATTCTATATTTCAATTTTGAGGAACTTCTAAATTATATTAATATTTCACAGTAGCTGCACAAATGAACATTTTTAGCAGAAATCTATGAGAGTTCCTATTTTTCCACATCTTTGCTAACTCTTGCTATTTTCTGTTTTGTTTCTTTGTTTTTAATATAGCCATTCTACTAAGTATGAAGTGGTAACTAAATGGTTTGACTTCACTTTCCCTAAAGGATTAATAATGTTGAACATTTTATATTCTTATTGGCCATTTCAGTGTGTTATTTGGAGATATGTCTATTTCAAGTCCTTTGCCCCTTTTATAAATGAGGTTGTTCATTTTCTTGATAATGTCATTCGACATACAGAAGTATTCAATTTCAACGAAGAAAATTTACCTATTTTTCTTTCTCTTATTATGTTTTTAATGTCATATGTAAGAATTAATTGCCAATTCCAAAGTCATGAAGATGCACCTCTATATTCCCTTCTAAGAGAAGATTTATGTTGTCGTTGTTATCATTTTAATCCATTCTTTCAATATCTGTCTTTTGATTAGAGTTTAATCCACACACATTTAAAGTAATTATGGATAGAAAGAATTACCTTCTGTTATTTAGCTGCTTCATGTATGTCTTATAACTCTTTTGCCCTTATTTTCTTCATTGCTTCTTCCTTTTGTGTTTAGCTAATTTTTTTGTTGTAAACTGTTTGTCCCTTCTCATTTCTTCTTTAGAATATTCTTCAGGTATCTTCTTTGTGAAACATATGGATTAAATTTAACATCCTTAGTTTACAAAAAAAAATTCTCTTTTATTTTAGAATGGCAGTTTTGCCGATATATCATTCTTTTTTATTTTTTATTTTTACTTATTTATTTATTTATTTATTTATCTATCTATTTATTTATTTATTTATTTTAGAGATGGAGTCTCGCTCTGTCGCCAGGCTGGAGTGCAGTGGCTCAATGTCAGCTCACTGCAACCTCCCCCTCCCGGGTTCAAGCAATTCCACTGCCTCAGCCTCCTGAGTAGCTGGGATTACAGGCGCATGCCACCATGCCCAGGTAATATTTTTTGTATTTTAGTAGAGACTGGGTTTCACCATGTTACCCAGGCTAGTCTCGAACTCCTGAGCTCAGGAAATCCGCCCGCTTCAGCCTCCATAAGTGCTAGGGTTATAGGTGTGATCTACTACACTCGGCCTGCCTGATACATAATTCTTGGTTGACTTTTCTTTCAGTACTTTAAATATGTTACTGCCTTCTGGCTCCCATGGTTTCTAAAGACAAAATAGCTTTAAATCTTATTGAGGATCCCTTGTGCGAATAAATCACTTTGCTCTTGCTGCTTTTAAGATTCTCTCTTTTCTTTGTCTTTCAACAGTTAGATTATAATGTGAATCAATGTGAAACTCTGATTTTATTCTACTTGATGTTTATTGAACTTCTTAGATCAGAAGATTCATGTCTTTCGTCAAATTGGGTAACTTTTTGATCATTTTTTCTGTAGATATTCCTTCTACTTCTTTGTCTTTCTCTTCTCATTCTGTAACTTTCACAATGAAAATGTTTGCTCACTTGGTGTTGCGTCACAAGTCCTTCAGGCTATAATCACTTTCATTCTTGTATTTCTTCTCCTGAGACACAATAATTTCAATTGTTTTACCTTCAAATTTGGTAATTCTTCTGCCTGCTCTAATCTACAATTAAACCCTACTGGTCAATTTTTAATTTTACTTTTTAGTCAATTTTTAGTTTAGTTTATCTCTTCTTTTCAGGACAATAATTTCTATTTGGTTTCTTTTTATAATTTCTCTGTTTCTTTTTTTTAAATGGTCATTTTGTTATATATTTAAATTTTTTCTTTCATTCTTTGTTCTCGTTTTCCTTTAACCCTTTGAGAATATGTAAGAATTTAAAAAAATATTTTGCTGATTAAATCTAATGTCCAGGCCTCCTCAGGGATGGCTTCTGCCCATTTACTTTATTATTTTGAATATAACACACTTTCTATTTCTTTGTATGCCTTATGGGGTTTTTGTTGTTGTTCAAAACTGTGCATGCAAATATGGTGATGTGTAACAGTGGGAGTCAAATTTGCCCTCTTCCCCAGGGTTTACTATTTTTTTATTTTATTTTTAAGTATGTAGTAACCCATTTGTTTGTTTTCCAAAGTATTTTTGCAAAGACTGAATTTTGTGTGTGTGTGATCACTCAAGTATCTCTTTCCTTAGCTCCTATTTAGCTAATGCTTGACAGAGATATACTAATACCAAGAGCAAAACAAACAAACAAAAAGAAGCAAAACAGCTGGGCATGGTGGCTCACACCTGTAATCCCAGCACTTTGGCAGGCCAAGTTGGGGGGATCACCTGAGGTCAGGAGTTTGAGACCAGCCTGGTCAACAGGGTGATACCACGTCTCTACTAAAAATACAAAAATTAGCTGGACATGGTGGTGGGTGCCTGTATTCCCATCTACTCAGGAGGTTGAGGCAGGAGAAGTGCTTGAACCCTACATTTCTGGGTAGAAGGTGTAGGTTGCAGTGAGCCAAGATAACACCACTGCACTCCAACCTGGGCGACAGAGACTCCATATCAAAATAAAATAAAATAAATAAATAAAAGCAAAATAACTCAATAAAATGAAAACAAGAAACACAAAGAACACATAAAAACAATTAAAAAAAGAAACAAAAACAAAACAAAAGTAATCAAATACTCTTCCAATCTTTGCAGATTGGCTCTTTGCTGGGACATGCCAACACTTTGGTAGCCTTACAATGAATTCTGATAAGCTCAAAGTGCAAGTTTGGGGTTTTCAGGGCTTTTCAGAGAATATGTCTTGCTTTAGGCATATGTGTGGGTTTCTCAATTCCCCCATATAAAAGGGTGCTGTGAATGTTCTAGTTTCCCCAAATCTCTCCCAGTATTTCCTCCAGGTTTTAGGCAATTTTTGTATGTTGAGATGGTAATACTTTGCTGTAATAATCTGTGGCTTGTTTGTCTTGGTGAGTTTTTAAGCAATGCCCACATTTTTTTTTCAACCTGTGTTGTGAGTTAAGCAAAATAGAGTCCAGCAACTTTCAATAACCTGCAGGTATCCACAATCACATTAAACAGACAAACACAATTACTGACTAATAAGATCTGTCCATCTCCCTCCCAAACCAGGCACCAGGGTCTCAGACTAGGAATGTGAGCGTCTCCCTTCAAGTTTGCTGATGTGATGGGAAGAAAGTTGAGCAAGGGTAAGTAAATGCCACTAAGCTTTCCTACCATTTAAAGCTGCTATTTTCTTGTTCCAGCATTCACTTGGTTGCTGGGAACCTTTGTGTCTAAGAGTTATGACAAAGTTGGTTCTGATGCTGTCTCTTGCTTTCTCAATATTTCTGTGGGAGGGCAAGAGTTTGGGTCTGCCTACTCTACCATTATTCTGATGTTACTCTTTGAAGTTATTTTTTTTTCTGATATTAGAAGAGCCACTTCAGAATTCCTATGGTTTCTGATTGCATAATGTATTTATATCCATCCAATGAAGCTAGTATGCTAAGGAGGGATCTCTTATTGACTTACTCTGCCTTAGATGCGGAACAGATGGCTATCCTGAACCATTCCTCTTTTTGGCTATGTGTAAGTATAATGTGAATTTGATTTTAATGATTTCTATTGAAGAACAGTTAACAGAGTATAGGCAATATTATTCTTGGGTTTGTTAACCAAAACTACATAGGTGTAAGAAAATCAGGATAATAAATAAGATTCAGATTACGAGGTAGTGTAAAAGAAAAAAAAATCATGTAAATACATTTTTTAGCTTTTGTATTGCCTAATAAACAAGTGAAAATAAAAAATCCAATAATCAAAATACTGCTACAATTATTATGTGAATAATCTAAATGGCATGCACTAATTTTTTTCCTGCTATTTGTTGACACAAGGTAGCATATTTTCTTCAATTCTTCATAGATTGCCTTTTCTTGCAAATTAATTTATACAATTCGTTTATTCCAAAAGGGTTCATTTGATAATTATTTTCATTTCTTCTTGTTTAAAATTAATAGACAAAGAAAAAACAAAACATAATCTTACCTCAAAATTAGAAAAAAAATGAGCAAACATAAAAAAATTCAAATAGTCTTTGTAAACCAACATATATTCTCTTCTCCTTCAGGCCCATCATCTTACAATGTTTCCTTATCACTTAGTAGAAAATAGACTCTTTTAGATTCACACTAATGCACACTCAATCTCACAGGACTTGTTATTTCAACGTGCTCCAATGTTTCTTATACAATTTACTTCTAATAAACCTTACTTTCCTCTCTCAAGTTAGAATCAAAATCAGTGGTCATAAATTTTATAAATCTTTTAAGGTTTGATAATCTCTGGTAATCAAATTACTATCATTTTAAGTAGCATTCTTTAACTGCTTCCTAAATCCACATTCAGTTCTTATCTCAAAATTACCTAAAGCTATTAAATGTATTTGATAATATTCTTCATAACATTTCAAAAGTAATTTCTTTTTTATTTTACTGAAAGAAACACAAAGATAGGGCCGGGTACAGTGGCTCACGCCTGTAATCCCAGCACTTTGGGAGGCTAAGGCTGGCAGATCACCTGAGGTCAGGAGTTCGAGACCAGCCTGGCCAACATGGTGAAACCCTGTCTTTACTAAAAATACAAAAATTAGGTGGGTGTGGTGGCAGGCACCTGTAATCCCAACTACTCAGGAGGCTGAGGCAAGAGAACTGCTTGAACCCAGGAGGCGGAGGTTGCAGTGAGCCAAGATCGTGCCATTGCACTCCAGCATGGGGGACAAAAGTGAGACTCCATTTCAAAATAAATAAATAAATAAAATAAATAAAATAAAAAAGAAACACAAAGAATAAACAAATAATTGTTACATAGTGAAACAGGCATGGAGTGACCCACTCTCACCATGGATCTCTAGAATCCTATTTGTGGCAGATACCACGACACTTACAGACATCTGAGCTGGAAGAGAGAATTGCCTGTAGAAATGGTTAAGGCAGAACTCCAGCCTGCACAGAGCCAAGAAGGTATGCCCTTGGAACAGCTGCAGTGGAGCACGACTACGGGTATCCATCCCCCAACACTCACTATACTCTCTAGGCAACTTTGGCCTCTGATAGCTGCCAGACCTGGACAGAGTTGGGCTATCTTACCTGTGGGACAGAGTCAGTTAGATATGAGTACCCCACAGTCTGCTGGTTTCTCCCAGGGTCCCTGCCTTGCTATACCTACTTGCAGCACAAGTTCAACTTGCCAGCGGCCACCACCATAGTACTTTTGCCAGCAGATCTCACCTACCCATTAGAGCACTTTTACAAATGGATCTCTGCCAATGCATACTCCCTTCATGGTCTCATCGGCAAGCATTTGTTGGCAGCCCCTTTCAGAGTGTTGTTGCCAGCAGACTGGAAACACATTGACCCCTCCAGCACAGCAGTGGCTTAGCCTCAGGGGCTAGAGAACAAAGCTACAAGGCCTGCTCCCATTGTCCTAGGGACACACAGTCCAGGAGTGCTGAGCTGAGCCTTGGCCCTGTGAAACATCCAGAAACAAAGCCAATTCACTAAACCCAGCTTATACCACAGTCAAACCTTCAAGGGTATCAAAGAAGGTAAAAGCAAAAAGCCCCATCCAAAAGACAGCAAATTCAATGATTAAAGGAACTTCAGCCCACAAAGAGGAGAAAAACCCTATGCAAGAACTCTGGCAACTCTAAAGGCCAGAGTATCTTCTTACCTCCAAAATATCACAACACCTCCTCAGCAATGTTCTTAGCCAGACAAAAATGGCTGAAATGACAGACATAGAATTCAGAATCTGGACGGCAAGAAAGCTCATCACAATACAGGAGAGGGTTGAAACCTAATCCAAGGAAAATAGTACAACTGTCCAAGAGTTGAAAGATGATGTCACCATTTTGAGAAAAAAACAAAATGAACTTCTGGGAAAAAAATTGTTTTCAGTAATTTCACAATGACTTTTGAATCATAAATAATAGAAGAGACCAAGCTGAGGGAAGAATATCAGAGTTTGAAGAACAGTCATTTGAATTAATGCAGGCAGACAAAAATAAAGAAAAAAATAATTTTTTAAAAAAATAAGCAAAACCTTTAAGAAATATGAGGTTATACGAAGAGACGAAACTAATAAACATAGGATAAATTGCCATTCCTGAAAGAGATAGCGAGAGAGCAAGCAACTTGACAGAGAAAGAGTAGACACATTTGAAGATATTGTTCACATAATTTCTCCCATCTCACTAGAGAGATCAACATGCGTATTCAGGAAATTTAGGGAACCCCTGAGGGATACTATATAAGAAACCATCACCAAGACATAGATAACAGATTCTCCAAAGTCACTGCAAAAGTAAAAATTCTTAAGGGCAGCTAGAGAAGGAGCAGGTCATATACAAAGGGAATCTCATCAGTGGACATTTAAGAAAAAATCTTACAATCAAGAAGAGATTAGAGGCTCATATTCCGTGTCCCTTCAGAAAATAAATTCCAACCAAGAACTTTATATCCAGCCAAATGAAGTTTCATAAGCAAAAAGGAATAATATCCTAATCAGACAAGATAATAATAAGGCAATTTATTACCACAGGACCTGCTTTTCAAGAGGTCCTCAAAGGAGTGCTAAACATGAAAACGATAGATCATTCACAGTCACTACAAAAACAAACTGAAGTACACAGACCATTGACAATATAAAACAACTATACCATCAAGTCTATGTAACAAACAGCTAACAACACAATGACAGGATGAAATTCTTACATATCAGTAGTAACCCTGAGTGTTAATTGCCTAATGCTGCATTTAAAAGCTACAGGCCATGTGCTCACGCCTGTAATCCCAGCACTTTGGGAGCCCCAGGCCAGTGGGCCACCTGAGGTCAGGAGTTTGAGATCAGCCTGGCTAACATGGTGAAACCCTGTCTCTACTAAAAATACAAAATTAGCTGGATGTGGTGGCATGCACCTGTAATTCCATCTACTCGGGAGGCTGAGGCAGGAGAATCACTTGAACCTGGCAGGGCGGAGTTTGCAGTGAGCCTAAACTGCACCACTGCACTCTAGCCTAGGCAACAAAGTGAGACTGTCTGAAAAAAAAATAAATAAATAAAAAAGCCACAGAGTGGCAAGTTGAATAAAAAATCAAGACCGAACTGTATGCTGTCTTCAAGATACCCATCTCACATGAAATTATACCCATAGGCTCAAAGTAAAGGATGGAGAAAGATCTATCACGCAAATGGAAAACAATAAAGAATAGGAGTTGCTATTCATATTTTACTCAAAACTGACTTTCAACCAATAACAAGCAAAAGGGACAAAGGAGGGCATTACATAATGATAAAGGGTTCAATTCAATGAGAAGATGTGTATATACACACACACACACACACACACACACACACACACACAAAACACTGGAGCACCTAAATTCATAAAACAAGTTCTTACAGATTTACAAAGAGACTTAAATAACCACACAATAATAGTGGGAGACCTCAACACCTCACTGACAGTGTTAGATCATTGAGGTGGAGCACTAACAAAGATATTCAGGACCTAAACTTGACACTTGGCCAGATAGACCTAACAATCACCTAAAGAATACTCCACTCAATAATCGACTGTACTTTCTTCTCCTCTGCACATGGCACATATTCTAAGATTGACCACACACTCAGCCATAGAGAAATTTTCAAACAAATTCAAAAAACCTCAAATCATACTAACCCCACTCTTGGACCACAGCACACTAAAAATAGAAATTAATGTTGAGATTTCTCAAAACCATACAATTACATGGAAATTACAATTTCTCAAAACCATAAAATTATATGTGACTGGAGGAGCCGTTACGGGTTCTTTCACTTGACCAACCCTTTCTTTGCCAGGGGCAGAGAATGTAAAGGGGGTAAATTTATTGTCCCAAGGGCACTGCAAAAGTAAGCTTTCTTTCTGTCTGTCTGCTGAGGCCTCTTCTCTAGCTCCTTGCCTCTGTTCATGTCTGTTGTTTTGGAAAAGGATGGTCTCTTTGTCTCAAGGCTGTGTGATACAGTCATCTCCAGTTAGGATCGACACCTTTTTCTTTCTTAATAGTGTTTGGCGTTAATTACAGGTAGTCGGGAGCCCTCTCATGTGCAGAACATCTGGTAGATTAACCTGCCAGTCTGGGTGGTTATACTGCTTTCTAAATTTCTAAGAACCTCTTTCTTTTTCTTTCCTAAAGAATTCTGCAGAATTATTTGACAATATATGTATGGACCATGTTTCCTTGTGGTGTACACTCTGTTTTGGTTTATCTTTTTAAATCAAGTGTCTGTTTGGGAGGAGATAAAGATATTTAGTCTAATAGATTTGCTCCGCTGGATTTTTTTTTTTTTTTTTTTTTTTTTTTGAGACAAAGTCTTGCTCTGTTGCCCAGGCTGGAGTGCAGTGGCACAATCTCGGCTCATTACAAGCTCCACCTCCCGGGTTCACGCCATTATCCTGCCTCAACCTCCTGAGTAGCTGGGACTACAGGTGCCCACCACCACGTCTGGCTAATTTTTTTGTATTTTTAGTAGAGACAGGGTTTCACTGTGTTAGCCAGGATGTTCTTGATCTCCTGATCTCATGATCCGCCCACTCAGCCTCCCAAAGTGCTCGGATTACAGGGGTGAGCCACTACACCTGGCCCAGCTGGATTTTTTAAAGTGTAATTAGATTAGCTGTCTTATTGTTTATTTAGTAAGATTAGTCTATTAATTAAAGTTTGATAATTAAAAATGAAACAAAACAGCCTGCTCCTGAATGACTTTTATGTGAAGAATAAAATTAAGGAAGAAATCAAAAAAAAATTTGAAAGGAATAAAAATAAAAATACAACATATCATAATCTCTAGGACATAGCTAAAGCCGCACGGAGAAAGTTTATAGTGCTAATCGCCTGCATCAAGAAGTTAAAAAGATATCAAATTAAACACCTAACATAACATAAAGGAACTAAAAAAAAGAGAGCAAACCAACCCCAAAACAAGCAGAATAAAATAAGTAACCAAAATCGGAGATGAACTGAATGAAATCAGATGCAAAAAATTCATACAAAATATCAAAGAAAACAAGTTATTTATTTGAAAGAATAAACAAGATTGACAGACCACTAGTTAGATTAACAAAAAAAAGAGAGAAAATACAAATAAACACAATAAGACATGAAAAGTTGACCTTACCACAGATCCACTGAAATACAGAAAACCCTGATACACTATTTTGAACACTTCTATGAACACAGACTAGAAAATCTAGAAGAAGTGAATCAATTTCTGTAAACATACAACCTCTCAAGATTAAACCAGGCCAAAATCAAAATCCTGAAAAGGCCAATAATGTGTTTCAAAATTGAATCAGTAATAACAAACCTACCAGTCAGAAAAAGCCCTGGACCAGATAAATTCACACCACAATTCTAGTAGATATATAAAGAAATCCTGTTAGCAATCCTACTGAAATTATTGAAAAAAATCATGGAAGAGGGAAACCTCCCTAACTCATTCTGTGAGGCCAGCATTACCCTGATACCAAAATCTGGCAGAGATACAACAAAAAAGAAAACTTTAGGCTAATATCTTTGATGAACACTGATGTAAAAGTCCTCAACATAATACTAACAAACTGAATCCAGCAGTACATCAAAAAGCTTATCCATCACGATCATTTAGGCTTCATCTCCAGGATGCAAAGTTGGTTCAACACAGGCAAATAAAGTGATTCATCACATGACAGAACTAAAGGCAAAAACCAAATGATTAACTCAATAGATGCAGAAAAGGCTTTTGATAAAATTGAACACCATTTCATGTTAAAAACTCTCAATAAACTAGGGATTGAAGGAAATACCTCAAAATAATAAGAGCTATCTATGACAAACCCACAGCCAATATCATACTGAATGGGCAAAACCTGGAATCATTCCCTCGGAGAATGGGAACAAGACAAGGATGCTCACTCTCACCACTCTTACTCAACATAGTAAGGGAAGTCCTAGCTGGAAAAATAAGTAAAGTACATCCAATTAGGAAGAGAGGAAGTCAAACTATCTCTGTTTATGGATAACATAATTTCATACCTAGGAAAATCATATAGTCTCTGCCCAAAGGCTCTTAGAACTAATAAACAGTTTCAGTAAAGTTTCAGGATATGAAATCAATACACAAAAATCAGTAGCATTTCTTTACCTCAATAATATATAAGCTGAGCACCAAATCAAGAATGCAATCACATTCACAATAGCCAAAATAAAAGACTAAAATATTTAAGAGTACAGCTAACCAGGGAGATGAATCATCTCTACAACAAGAATTACAAAACACTGTTGAAAGAAACCAGAGACAACACAACAAATGCTTATGGATAGAAAAAAATCAATATTGGTAAAATGGCCATACTAGCCAAAGCAATTTACAGATTCAATGTTATTTCTGTTAAACTACCAATGTCATTTTTCACAGAATTAGAAAAAATATTCTAAAATTCATATAGAACCAAAATAGAGCAGAAATCATCAAAGCAATCCTAAGCAAAATGAACAAAGCCAGAGGCATCACAATACTCTACTTGAAACTATACTACAAGGCTACAGTAACTTAAAAAGTACTGGGCCGATACAAAGACAGACACATAGACCAGTGGAACAGGTAAGGAAGCCAGAGATAAATCCACACATTTATAACCACCTGATCTGCTACAAAATTCACAATAACAAGTAAGGGGGAAAGGAATTCCTATTTGACAAATTGTGCTGGGGTAACTGGCTAGTCATATGCAGAAGATTGAAATTGGACCTCTTCCTTACACCATATGCAAAAATCAACTCAAGATGTATTAAATACTTGAATCTTTAAAGATGTGAGTAAGATATCAAACTATAAAAATTCTAAAGGAAAACCTATAAATTACCATTCTGCATATAGGACCTAGCAAAGATTTTGTGATGAATTCTCTAAAAACAATTGCAACAAAAACAAAAACAAAAAAGCAAACAGGATGTAATTAAACTAAAGAGTTTCTGCATAGCAAAGGAAACTATCAATAGAATACATAGACAACGTACAGAAAATATTTGCAATCTATATATCTGACGAAAGACTAATATCCAGAATCTACAAGGAACTTAAATCAAGAAGCAAAAACAACCCCATTTAAAAAATGGGCAAAGGACATGAATGGATACTTCTCCAAAGAAGACATACCAGCAGCCAACAAGCATATGGAAAAATGCTCAACATCACTAATTATTAGAGAAATGCAAATCAAAAGCACGATGAGATACTATCTCACACAAGTCAGAATGGCTGGTATTTAAAAAGTCAGAAAATAATAGATATTGTCAAGATTGCAGAGAAAAGGGAGGACTTATACGGTGCAGGTGGAAATAAAAATGAGTTCAGCCTCTGCCAAAAGCACTGTGGAGATTTCTCAAACAACTTAAAGCAGAACTACCATTTGACCCAGCAATCCCATTACTGGTTATATACCCAAAGGAAAAGAAATTATTCTACCAAAAGACATATGAACTCTTATGTTCCTCACAGCACTATTCACAAAAGCAAAGACATGGAATCAACCTAGATGCCCATCAATGGTGGATTGAATACAGAGAATGTGGTGTATTTATTCCATGGACTAATCAGCAGCCATAAAAAAGAACAAAATCATGCCCCTTGCAGCAACATGGATGGAGCTGGAGGCCATAATCTTAAGTGAATTGATGCTGGAACAGAAAACCAAATATCTCGTGTTCTCACTTATAAGTAGGAGCTAAACATTGAGTACACAGGGACACAAAGAGGGGAACATTAGAAACTGAGGCCTTCTTGAGTTTGGAGGGTAGACGAGGGTGAGGGTCAAAAAACTACCTGTTAGGCACTATGCTTACTATGTGGTTGATAAAATCATTTGTACACCAAACCCCAATGATTCACAATTTACCAATATAAGAAATCTGCATATGTACCCCATGATCATAAAACACAGGTTGGAATAGGAAAAAAAAAGAAAAAAAAAACAATTGTCACATAAATAAATGTTATATTGAAAACATTGTTATTTTCCTTTCCTAAAACATTCTTTCCCTTCACCTTAGTTTGACTTACAGTCATCAAGTCTTAGCATGAATATAATTTTCTTCATGATACTTTCTGAGTTGTTATATCATTAATTGTATATGCAACATTCTCCCATAGTACTCTCAACATCTCTTGTTTTTATCATAGTAGAATATCATTGCTTGCTATCAAACAATCTCCATTTAGCAAAAGTCTGAGAAAGAGAAGTGGGATTGCTGTCTTTGTCATCATTGTATATCAGCACATTACTTTGCTCGGTAAACACTTTCAAGGATAAAAACAGTATCCAACTTTACTAAGTAATATATATTTTTTTAAATTAGCAAACAACATCTGGGTTAAAGTTAGTAGGGTGGTAGTAAATGTTTATTAACTGGCTATTAAAAAATATGTTTATTATAAATTTGGAAAAAACTCATATTCATTATAAAAGATTATTATAAAGTGTTATATTTTGTTATAAAATGGAAAGTATATTAATACATGTGCATTCATTATAAATTTTACTGAATAAAAAGCATAATATGATTTAACAAAAATAACGTCTATAATACTCTTTATTGTAAATTGCATAGAGCTAATTGATACTTACAATTGGCTTTCATTGTTCCTGCCAGATAATTGTATTCATAGAGAAACTACTGTTACAATTAATGAACATATGTAGTTTTGGTAAGAATACTGGTTGATATTCCCCTTTACATTAATTAGTAAGACAAAGGAGAAGTACTATGCCAGAATGTCTCTTGTCCACTAATGACGTGAATGACTTATTTATGAATCAGAGAGTAGTTCTAGGATATTGAAATAAAACTTTTTGTGTACATTATTCAAAATGTGATTGCTGCAGACACAACATACTTTTGTTTTTAACCTGTATTATAATTTTTCCTCATGATAGGCTTAATTCTGAATAAATAACAAAACAGAAAATTAAGCCCCCATTTAAAGAGTTTGCCAATTTGTGTACTGTAAGTACTCCCACTGCTGCCAATTTCAAGCTTCTGATGTTGTCTCCGCATAAAGTTGGGAGAAGTAGCATACCATTACATAGTATTTTCACCACTCAGGTATGATGAACATAAGTAACCTCAGAAGCATAAATAATTGCAAAACATAAAATAATTAAAACAATAAATTTTAAGTATATATTTTATTTTTAAAATATAATTTATTAAAATATGTTTATATAATATAATTTTAATAATGGTTAAGTCTTAAAATCAGCTCAGAAACTTCCTAAAACTTTAACAATTAGCTCTGGTTGGGTGGTATATGCCAGCTCCAGCACACTGATGGAAATCATTACATATCTGTAATTTTAATAGAGTGAATTCAATTATCATTGAAGTATTTACTAATTGTACTATGCTATAGTTAATCTGATTAGTCCCCCAAATACTGTTCCTTTTATTTCTAAAAATATGTCATTCCCATGTATTTACCAATTCAGAAAATCTAAATTCTAAAAATCAGGGATTTTTGAAAGCATAGTCTTAAAAAATAATTTTCTTTTATTCTCTTTGTCTCTCTTTGTTCTGTTTTCCTTCTTCTTTCATTAATTCATAGAATCTCTTTGAAAATAAGTTCTTGGTTTCCATGACAATACAGGAACACACAATAGTATTCATACAGTTTAAAAGTTTTAATGCTCCCACTCAACCTCTTCTGTGTTATTACTATAGACCTGTTAACTTGGAAAATCAAAGGCCGCACCTGTAATCCCAGCACTTTGGGAGGCTATGAGAGTGATTGCTTGAGCCCAGGATTCTGAGACAAGCCTGGGCAACAGAGGAAGACCCAGTGTTTACAAAAATTTATTGTTATTATTATTTGAGACCGAGTCTCGCTCTGTCGCCCAGGCTGGAGAGCAGTGGCACGATCTCGGCTCACTGCAACCTCCACCTCCTGGGTTCAAGCGATTCTTCTGCCTCAGCCTCCCAAGCGGCTGGGACTACAGGCGCATGCCACCACGACCAGCTAATTTTTGTAATTTTAGTAGAGAGGAGTTTCACCATATTGGCCAGACTGGTCTCGAACTCCTGACCTTGTGATCTGCCCACCTCGGCCTCCCAAAGTGTTGAGATTACAGGCGTGAGCCACCGTGCCCAGCCCCAAAATTATTTTTAAAAATTAAGTTACTCACTTATCATCAGAGTTCTTTAAAACATTAATTATATAATTAGATATCCAAAAATCTTACCTCTTTTCTTAAACCGTTTGGAGCCTCAGTTGAGGTTTCCAAAGCACTGATCATTTCCCTCAGTTTTGTTGGCTGTCAGTGTTGTAATAAAAATACCTCCTATATTGTATGTATATGGCAATTTTAATGAAATTTTAAAAATTGAGATAGAGGCCAGGTGTGGTGGCTCATGCCTGTAATCCTAGCACTTTGGGCGGCCAAAGCAGGAGGATCATGAGGTCAGGAGTTCGAGACTAGCCTGGCCAACATGGTGAAACCCCATCTCTACTAAAAATGCAAAAAAATTAGCTGGGTGTGGTGGTGCATGCCTGTAATCCCAGCTACTTAGGAGGCTGCGGCAGGAGAACTGCTTAAACCTAGGAGGCGGAGTTTGCAGTTAGCCAAGATCGCATCACTGCACTCTAGCCTGGGCGACAGAGCAAGATTCCATCTCGATCTCGAATTAAAAAAAAAAAAAAAAAAAAAAAATTGAGATAGGGATTTAAGGTGATTCTAATCATTCAAGGTGGTTCTTTGAATGCAGGGATCTTGAAAAGTTAACCATTGTTTGATAAGCAAGTTGTTCAGGTGAACAAGCTATTATTCAAATAAATTAATTTTCAGAAATTTCATGAAGTAAAAAGTGAAGTTACTTGTTGATTAAAAGTCACATCTTCTTGCAGGGCATGGTGGCTCACGCCTGTAATCCTAGCACTTTGGGAGGCCGAGGTGGGCGTAACACGAGGTCAGGAGATCCAGACCATCCTGGCTAACACGGTGAAACCCCGTCTCTACTAAAAATACAAAAAAATTAGCCGGGCGTGGTGGCGGGCGCCTGTAGTCCCAGCTAATCAGGAGGCTGAAAAGCAGGAAAATGGTGTGAACACGGGAGGCAGAAGTTGCAGTGAGCCGAGATGGCACCACTGCACTCCAGCCTGGGCAACAGAGCAAGACTCCGTTTCAAATTAAAAAAAAAAAAAAAAAAAAAAAAAGTCACATCTTCTTAAGAAGAATTTATTTGATAAAATAGTGAAGTCATGTTGACAAAGGTGACCTTCATTATTTATCCTGATAGTTAATCTGTATAGGTACAGATGGTCTCCATTTTCATCAGCAAAACCCAATTAACTGGTACCAGGCAAGTCAAGTAATTAAAAAAATTTGCTTAGATTAAAGTTGAAATTAGAAGTAGTGACCAGATCAGTGTAAAACAGTATGTGTTTAAATGAATTCTTTCTAATCCCTTGAACAAGATTTCAATTTTCTTTACTCTAGGATTCCACATATGACTGAATACTATTTTTTAAGAGGTACTATTTCTAAGTTTTAACAAACACTTCAGAAGTTAGAGATCAGTGACAATCTTAATATATCATGGGTTGCATATTCATGAGTAACATTGTAAAGCTGAATATATACGTGGAGATTGTGGCTCTAATTGAGCAATGAATTCTGTATGTATAATGTTATTATTTTTAATCTTTAGTTTTTTCTCAACAGATTTTCCCTACAGCATGTCAGGCTTCTGTGAATTCGTTTCATACAAAAGCAATTATAAAATAATGAAACAGGAAGGAGACTTATCATTGCTTTGCAAATTTTTTCCCAAGTAAAATTTTCTTTTCATATTCATTCTGCATGTCAAAATTGTGTATATTTTGCATAGAGCCGTAGAAATATCAAGGATCCAAGACTAGAATAGATCAATACATTGTAAAAATTCAGATTAAAATCAAAACATATCACTGAAGGCAGACTAATAGTTTCATACTCCTTCAAGCAAATATTTATTTTAAACTATTTAGTATGTATCTAAAGGAGAAACTGAGTTATTTTGAGAGAAAGGGTAGAAAGAAAAGCCTAAAATAGCACATGCAGTCAGAGTAGCATCACTTTCCCAGAGAAATTCAGTCCTGGAATCAAAACTGAACCCCAATTCAGCAAAATAACACAGTAATATCCAACGTTACCAGACTGATTTTACTAGAAAGTTGTTTAATATACTCTGTTTCTATATAAGTTCCTGTGTTCTTCTCCCTCATTCATGCAGATTATTTGAGAATACCATTAAACACGGATAAAATTCTTCTCAAATACATTTTTATTATCCCACTATATACTGCAATATTTTAGCATCATTATGAACTGGCACACAGGAACCTGCACTACTGACAACCTCACTATTAAGTCTGTTGCAAGAAGAGATTCCATAGTTATCTCATTTTTTTGGACACTAGCACATTGCCTTATATCCTGTGAATGGTTAAGGAACACAGTGCAAACTCAAACTACTTATTTTAGAGAGAATGAAAGTGAGTCAATAAACATAAGACTTTGCTTTCCCACAATTGAACCACAGTAACCAGAAAGCACAGTGCACGACACCATTTAGTAACTTGCCTAGGGTTTAAGGAAGAGTCTCTCAGGAACAATTATTTAAATTACATGGATATTAAAAAATTAAAAGTAACAAAAGAACTAAACATTCCATCAGCTAAATTGTTTACCAGACCTTTGCCAGTAGATGCCAGATATTATCACTCTTTCAGATAACATGATTTATATCTAAAAGAAGAACTGTTCAGCTATTTCATGATTTGTATCATTTAGTCATTGCTTTATTGTAAAATTCACGTTATTCTTAACCATTTGATTTGTGTTCAGTGATAACAGTATAAATTTTAGAAATATAGCCTAGTAATCATTTTAGAGTGCTACTTTTAGTATTTATATTTCATCGTATTTTGTTCAAAAAAAATTTACTAGATTAGTCATTTCAGAATGAAATGACTAAATCAGATTAGATTTCAGAAACCTGAAAGTACTGAGCGAGCACTTTTCCAGTGCTTCCTAAAGAGCCTTCTTCTTAGACATAGTCTCCTTAACTATTCAGCATATTTATAAGTATCTAGCTATACCATGTCTGTCATATATTATATTTATATTTAATTTACATTATATTTAAGTTTTATTTATATAACTATGATGAATTAATATGTCCTAAGTTCAGTTAATAATTGAACATGTAAAAACACTTAGCTATTGAGTCACAGTATCTATATAGATGTTAGCTATTATTTCATCAAAGGACTAAAATATGGTTTTCATTCAATAGTGAAGTCTCCCACTATACTTAATATCTTGTTTAATTTGCTAAAAGTGGGAGTGTGGCTCACACATAAAGTTTTAGAAAAACATCTGTATTACAAAATTAAGCTTGTTTGTTTTACCAGATCTTGGAGTAAAATATAAAATCCATAAAAAGCAATCCATCAAAACATCTGGTATTTAAATAAATAAATGAATAAACAAGCAAACAAACAAGAAAAGCAAACAGCTAAATAAGACATACATGAATCTTAGTGAAAACAGAGATATTCAATAATTTTTTAAAAACAATTTATAAATTGAGAGATGGCAAATGTCATGTCAGAAATACTTATTTTGGCTTTATTATTTACACAAATATAGTATTTAGTAGTTAATAGATAATTTGGTGAAATTAAACAAATTTTTTTCAGTAGTATCAGGGAAATCAGTCACTAAAACACTTTAATATGGCACATAAACTCACCATAAACTGAGCTTTGTCCAATTCCCTGGCCAAATGTTGAACAAATGTTTTCTTTTTCACTAGATGTATGTTAAGGACATGAAAACATTCCTATATCTTTAGTATAATATCATTTTTTATGGAAACTTTCATCAACCTGCTTTGAACTGCACTTATGCATGAATCCTGATTCTCCGAATGAACATCTTTGAAGGCAAAGTGTCAGTCTCCCTCAAGGACCCAAGTTCAGTTCCTAGGGCAATTATTTGGCAAAAGGTGGACGCTCCATATCGAGACTTGAATGAATGCATGAAACTTCTGTTCAACAGATCATTTTCTCGCTTTTGCTGATTGCTTAGTATATTGTTTAAGATGTAAGTGTTTGGCTGTGAAAAACTTCAACCCCAACAAGCTTTGGCTCCACTAAATAATCAGTTTATTTTCCTCACTTTAGAGTTCAGTGGTCCAATTCAGAACAGAGATCCCACAATCCTTACAGACAGTCAGGTTCCTTCAACTTTATACTCTGCCATCCTTAATGTATAGGACTTTCCCTCAAGCTTACAACAGTGCTCTGGCTCCATTAGACATCAAGCTTTTAATTAAGATAGGAGAAGGCTGAGGCTGATGGGAAAAAGAAAGGATAACAGGAGCAAGTCAACAGGACCAATTCCTTACTTTTTCAGCTTGGAGCCCCACCTTGTAACTCCTTACATCTCCTTGACCAGAACTGTGTCTCATGACCTGTTCTATATGCAAGCCAATCTGGGGTGGTGAATTTTTACTACCAGGCAAAAAATGAAACTGATTGATATGGTTTGGCTGTGTCCCAACCCAAATCTCAACTTGAATTGTATCTCCCAGAATTCCCACATGTTGTGGGAGGGATCCAGGCGGAAGTAATAGAATCATGGGGGCCTGTCTTTCCCATGCTACTCTTGTGACAAGGAATAAGTCTCACAAGATCTGATAGGTTTATCAGGGGTTTCTGCTTTTGCTTCTTCCTCATTTTGTCAGAGGAGTCAAATTCTTGAGTGGCTCTGTCTCTGGTTCTGATCTACGGAATGATTTTTTTTTTTCTTTTTTTTGTCCCCATCTCCTTCACAGCTCCTGGATCTCTTCTTTGGGACGAACCTCATTTTGTATTTTTCTCCATGGCCACATTTGAGATGGACCATAAGGAAACGCCTTTCATGGATGCAGAGCAGTTTTCTCTATTCCTTGTTGCATTGAGTTCAGTGTTCCAGCAAATGACCTGGGAATTGAAGCCTTACGAACACTTTCTAGCAGTTTTCAGTGTTTCTTTAGCAGTGCTCTTTCATCAGAAACGTAGTAAATGTCCTACTCATTTACTTCCGGACAATTTCTTTGATTAGTAACCACAGGTAGAAATGTTGTCTAGGCAATGTCTGTTTTTCTTCTACCCCCACCCCGGTAGGCTTTAAGTAAATAATCATTCCATGGAGGGAATTGAAAACGACAGCATCAAATTGGAGAAGTATCATTTTTTATTTCATTATGGCTGAAATATCCCATTTAAGCAGATAAATCTTGATTGAAAGTGCTAGAGAGAGGCTTTAGATCATAAACTTCTTTTTTTTCCTGTAAACGGTGTCTCATCACAGCTGCTTATAACAACTTCTATTTGGCATACAGAGGCAGTATTGTTGAACCATTAAAGTTTACAAAGAAATCACACTGAATTTTTATTGTGTGCCAGTGATTGAGTGTTCCTTCACAACTTGAGTGTTTAACAAAGTGGTTTTCCTTTCCTTCTCTGCTGGTAAAGTGACTGTTCCTCATATGATGTTGTTTTTTTCTTTCACACAATGCTTGGATGAAATCAATAAAATAAATAAGAAGGCAATTCTGATTTACTTCTTTGTTTTACTCCTAATACTGCAGCTCAGTCAGCACATAGTCTGTGGCTCAATGGTCATTGTATGAAAGTTTTTCTGAAATGTTTGAAGAGTTTACATGTGCATCAAAAAGCTGACCAGCACTTGAGACTTTAATAGTAAAGTTAACAAATGCCTAGAGCCCAATCTCTTATTGACCACCCATTCTGTATTTTAAAATCTGTTACTTGGCACAACACAATATAGTTAATTAGTGTAATTAATCTGGATAATTCATTCAGTGGCTGTTAGTAATATATTCAATGCAAAAAATACAATAAAAAGAGTAGTTTAATCATTTAGTTATTTATTTTATTTCTTTTCTTTGTTTGTTTGTTTATGACCTAATTAAAAGGCAAGGATTAGCTGTGGAGAGCGGCATTGTGACTCCATTGTTACTTCAAGGACCCCAAATTCTACTTTCAGCTCCATTAATATTAGCATGTGACGCTCTCCCACTGTGCTTTAAAAATATCTGTGACTATAGTTCATAATACTGTATTGTATATTTGAAATTTGGTAAGAGAGTAGCTCTGAAGTGTTCTCACCACACACACCCACACAATTGTGACTATGTGAGAAGATGGATAAGTTAATGACCTTGACTATAGATATCATTTTACAATGTACATGTATATCAAAATATCACATTGTGTACCTTAAATATATACATTTTTATGACAAAAATATTCACAAGGTCAACTTTATGGGTTAAACCTCTTATGTAATCAGAGAAGTCCCTACACTCAGAAGAAACTTTGTTCTTGGTTTAATGCCTGTATTAGTCCATTTTCACACTAAGACATACCTGAGACTGGGAAGAAAGGTTTAATTGCTGGGGAGGGCTCAGAATCATGATGGGAGGCAAAAGGCAATTCTTACATGGCAGCGACAAGAAAGAATGAGGAGAAGCAAAAGAAGAAACACCTGATAAACCCATCAGATCTCCTGAGGCGTATTCACTATCACGAGAATAGTACAGGAGAGACTAGGCCCCATGATTCAATAACCTCCCCCCCGGTACTTCCCATAACATGTTGGAATTCTGGGAGATACAATTCAAATTGAGATTTGGTTGGGGGCACAGCCAAACCATATCATTCCATCCCTGGGCCCTCCAAATCTCATGTCCTCACATTTCAAAACTAATCATGCCTTCCCAACACTCCCCCAAAGTGTTAACTCATTTCCACATTAACCCAAAATTCCATAGTCGAAAGTCTCATCTGAGACAAGGCAAATCTCTTCTGCTTATGAGCCTGTAAAATCAAAAGCAAGCTAGTTACTTCCTACATAAAATGGGGGTACAGGTATTGGGTAAATATAACCATTCCAAATGGGAGAAATTGGCCAAAACAAAGGGATTACAGGGCCCATGCAAGTCTGAAATCCAGCACGGCAGTCAAATTGTAAAGCTCCAAAATGATCTCCTAGTTCCTAAATGATCTCCTTTGACCTCAGGTCTCACATTCAGGTCACACTAATGCAAGAGGTAGGTTTCCATGGTCTTAGGCAGCTCCGCCCCTGTGACTTTGCAGGGTACAGTCTTCCTCATGGCTACTTTCACAGGGCTGGCATTTAGCGTCTGTGGCTTTTCCAGGTCCACAGTGTAAGCTGTCAGTGTATCTACCATTATGGGGTGCAGAGAATGGTGACCCTCTTCTCACAGCTCCATTAGGCAGTGCCCTAGTAAGGACTCTGTGTGGGGGCTCCCACCCCACATTTCCCTTCTGCATTGCCCTAGCAGAGGTTCTCCCTGAGGCCCCTGCCCCTGCAGGAAACTTTTGCATCCAGGCATTTCCATAAATCTTCTAAAATCTAGGTGGAGGTTCCAAGACTCAATTCTTGACTTCTGTGCACTTGCAGGCTCAACAGCACATGGAAGCTGCCAAGGCATGGGGCTTCCACCCTGAAGCCACAGCCTGAGCTGTATGTTGACCCCTCTCAGCCATGGCTGGAGCAGCTGGGACACAGGGCACCAAGTCCCTAGGCTGCACACAGCATGGGGACCCCGGACCTGGCCCATGAAATGACATTTTCCCACTGGACCTCGGGGCCTGTGATGGGAGGGGCTGCTGTGAAGGCCTCTCGCATGGCCTGGAGACATTTTCCACATGCTCTTGGAGATTAACATTACATTCCTTGCTGCTTATGCAAATTTTTGCAGCCAGTTTGAATTTCTCCACTGCAAATGGGTTTTTCTTTTCTCTCACAGTGTCAGGCTGTAAATTTTCCAAACTTTTATGCTGTTTCCCTTTTAAAACTGAATGGTTTTAACAACACCCAAGTCACCTCTTGAATGCTTTGCTGCTTAGAATTTTTTTTCTGCCAGATACCCTAAATCATCTCTCTGAAGTTTACAGTTCCACAAATCTTTAGGGCACGGGCAAGATGCCGCCAGACTCTTTTCTAAAACATAACAAGAGTCACCTCTGCTCAAGTTCCCAACAAGTTTCTCATCTCCCTTTGAGACCACCTCAGCATGGACCTTATTGTTCATATCACCATGAGCATTTTTGTCAAAGTCATTCAACAAGTCTCTATGAAGTTCCAAACTTTCTTACATTTTCCTGTTTTCTTCTGAGCCTGCCAAACTGTTCCAATCTCTGCCTGCTACCCAGTACCAAAGTTGCTTTCACATTTTTCAGGTATCTTTTTAGCAATGACCCACTCCTGGTACCAATTTACTGTATTATTCCATTTTCACACTGATGAGACACACCTGAGTCTGGGAAGAAAAAAGAGGTTTAATTGGACTTACTGTTCCACACAGCTGTGGAGGCCTTAGAATCATGGTAGGAGGTGAAAGGCCCTTCTTACATGGAGGTAGCAAGAGAGAATGAGGAGAAGCAAAAGAGGAAACCCCTGATAAACTCATCAGATCTCGTCAGACTTATTCACTATCATGAGAAGAGCACAGGAAAGAGCCGCCCCTATGATTCAATTACCTACTGCCAGATCCCACCCACAACACGTGGGAATTCTGGAAGATATAATTCAAGTCGAGATTTGTGCAGGGGCACAGCCAAACCATATCAACCCCCTTTTGAAATTTTTAACAATTTTTTCTTTGAACCTGCACTTTGTAAGTGAATTCCATGAGAAAATAAAGCACGTGCATGAGTAGAGGGGATTTGATGTGTGGCTGTGTACACAGAGGCTCAGACCCTAGGCACAGAGAGCAATGAGCAACTTGTAAACAAAACAGTTACACTAGCTAGAAAGTTACAGAAAATAGCAAAGAAAACAATAAAATGCCATTTTATAAACTAATATTTAAAATTAAATTTACAATTACCCCAAAATAATTTCTTTGAAGAGTTAAATATTTTTAGAAAAAAAAAGTTCTATTAGTGTCATCATCTCCAGATATGCTAAAATATATATTTTAAGCTAATTTACCAGAACCTTATCCACAAATTTTTACATTCTATAAAATACACTTAAGAGTTACAGTACCAGTTGCATTAGCATAAAAATCCTTTCCAAAATTAGAAATTATAAAAATTATCTGGATCTTGCATTTGTCCAAAGAAACTGGCATCACTTTCAACTATACTGCTTAAAAATGAAATTGCTAAAAGTATATATTTAGAAGACAAAGTAAATTGATTTGCAGAAAATTTAGTCCAAAGAATCATATAATCAATCAAATGTCACATTAACAGACCATTATTATTTATTGTTATAAAAGTTATGAATGAAATAATTTTTTTGTCCTTTGTAATATGATTTTCTGTAATTATATTGTTACTTATATATTACTTTACCCCCATATCAAATTTTAAAGTAACAAAGTATTTTCACGAAATATTTTATATTTATCTAAACATTTTCCCCTGATTTTTAAACAAGAGTCCCACATTTTTATTTGTACTGCGTAATGCAAATTTTGTAGCTGGTTCTAGATATTTGATAAAACTTCTGGCATTATGTCTACACTGCAGCAAGGAAATAGTAAAAATGAAATAGCAAGAAAAAAAAGCCATAAGTGATAAATATTTCTCTTAGAAATACCTTCTTGCGGGAGGAGCCAAGATGGCCGAATAGGAACAACTCCGGTCTACAGCTCCCAGCGTGAGCCATGCAGAAGACGGGTGATTTCTGCATTTCCATCTGAGGTACCCGGTTCATCTCACTAGGGAGTGCCAGACAGTGGGCGCAGGCCAGTGGGTGCGCGCACAGTGCGCGAGCTGAAGCAGGGCGAGGCATTGCCTCACTTGGGAAGCGCAAGGGGTCAGGGAGTTCCCTTTCCTAGTCAAAGAATGGGGTGACAGATAGCACCTGGAAAATCGGGTCACTCCCACCCGAATACTGCGCTTTTCTGACCGGGCTTAAAAAATGGCGCACCAGCAGAATATATCCCGCACCTGGCTCGAGGGTCCTACGCCCACGGAGTCTCGCTGATTGCTAGCACAGCAGTCTGAGATCAAACTGCAAGGCGGCAGCGAGGCTGGGGGAGGGGCGCCCGTCATTGCCCAGGCTTGCTTAGGTAAACAAAGCAGCCTGGAAGCTGGAACTGGGTGGAGCCCACAACAGCTCAAGGAGGCCTGCCTGCCTCTGTAGGCTCCACCTCTGGGGGCAGGGCACAGACAAACAAAAAGACAGCAGTAACCTCTACAGACTTAAATGTCCCTGTCTGACAGCTTTGAAGAGAGCAGTGGTTCTCCCAGCACGCAGCTGGAGATCTGAGAAGGGGCAGACTGCCTCCTCAAGTGGGTCCCTGACCCCTGACCCCCGAGCAGCCTAACTGGGAGGCAACCCCCAGCAGGGGCACACTGACACCTCACACAGCAGGGTACTCCAACAGACCTGCAGCTGAGGGTCCTGTCTGTTAGAAGGAAAACTAAAAAACAGAAAGGACATCCACACCAAAAACCCATCTGTACATCACCATCATCAAAGACCAAAAGTAGATAAAACCACAAAGATGGGGAAAAAACAGAGCAGAAAAACTGGAAACTCTAAAAAGCAGAGCGCCTCTCCTCCTCCAAAGGAACGCAGTTCCTCACCAGCAACGGAACAAAGCTGGGCAGAGAATGACTTCAGAGAATGACTTTGACGAGCTGAGAGAAGAAGGCTTCAGACGATCAAATTACTCCGAGCTATGGGAGGAAATTCAAACCAAAGGCAAAGAAGTTGAGAACTTTGAAAAAAGTTTAGAAGAATGTATAATTAGAATAACCAATACAGAGAAGTGCTTAAAGGAGCTGATGGAGCTGAAAACCAAGGCTCAAGAACTACGTGAAGAACGCAGAAGCCTCAGCAGCCAATGCGATCAACTGGAAGAAAGAGTATCAGCGATGGAAGATGAAGTGAATGAAATGAAGCAAGAAGGGAAGTTTAGAGAAAAAAGAATAAAAAGAAACGAGCAAAGCCTCCAAGAAATATGGGACTATGTGAAAAGACCAAATCTACGTCTGATTGGTGTACCTGAAAGTGATGGGGAGAATGGAACCAAGTTGGAAAACACTCTGCAGGATATTATCCAGGAGAACTTCCCCAATCTAGCAAGGCAGGCCAACATTCAGATTCAGGAAATACAGAGAAAGCCACAAAGATACTCCTGGAGAAGAGCAACTCCAAGACACATAATTGTCAGATTCACCAAAGTTGAAATGAAGGAAGAAATGTTAAGGGCAGCCAGAGAGGCATCACACTACCTGACTTCAAACTATACTACAAGGCTACAGTAACCAAAACAGCATGGTACTGGTACCAAAACAGATATATAGATCAATGGAACAGAACAGAGCCCTCAGAAATAACGCCACATATCTACAACTATCTGATCTTTGACAAACCTGAGAAAAACAAGCAATGGGGAAAGGATTCCCTATTTAATAAATGGTGCTGGGAAAACTGGGTAGCTATATGTAGAAAGCTGAAACTGGATCCCTTCCTTACACCTTATACAAAAATCAATTCAAGATGGATTAAAGACTTAAACGTTAGACCTAAAACCATAAAAACCCTAGAACAAAACCTAGTCATTACCATTCAGGACATAGGCATGGGCAAGGACTTCATGTGTAAAACACCAAAAGCAATGGCAACAAAAGACAAAATTGACAAATGGGATCTAATTAAACTAAAGAGCTTCTGCACAGCAAAAGAAACTACCATCAGAGTGAACAGGCAACCTACAAAATGGGAGAAAATTTTTGCAACCTACTCATCTGACAAAGGGCTAATATCCGGAATCTACAATGAACTCAAACAAATTTACAAGAAAAAAACAAACAACCCCATCAAAAAGTGGGCGAAGGACATGAACAGACACTTCTCAAAAGAAGACATTTATGCAGCCAAAAAACACATGAAAAAATGCTCACCATCACTGGCCATCAAAGAATGCAAATCAAAACCACAATGAGATACCATCTCACACCAGTTAGAATGGCAATCATTAAAAAGTCAGGAAACAACAGGTGCTGGAGAGGATGTGGAGAAATAGGAACACTCTTACACTGTTGGTGGGACTGTAAACTAGTTCAACAATTGTGGAAGTCAGTGTGGCGATTCCTCAGGGATCTAGAACTGGAAATACCATTTGACCCATCCATCCCATTACTGGGTATATACCCAAAGGATTATAAATCATGCTGCTATAAAGACACATGCACATGTATGTTTATTGGGGCATTATTCACAATAGCAAAGACTTGGAACCAACCCAAATGTCCAACATTGATAGACTGGATTAAGAAAATGTGGCACATATACACAATGGAATACTATGCAGCCATAAAAAATGATGAGTTCATGTCCTTTGTAGGGACATGGATGAAATTGGAAATCATCATTCTCCATAAACTATTGCAAGAACAAAAAACCAAACACCACATATTCTCACTCATAGGTGGGAATTGAACAATGAGAACACATGGACACAGGAAGGGGAACATCACACTCTGGGGACTGTTGTGGGGTGGGGGGAGGTGGGGGGGATAGCATTGGGAGATACACCTAATGCTAGATGACGAGTTAGTGGGTGCAGTGCACCAGCATGGCACATGTATACATATGTAACTAATCTGCACATTGTGCACATGTACCCTAAAACTTAAAGTATAATAATAACAAATTAAAAAAAAAAAGAAAAGAAATACCTTCTTGCCCAGATACCTCACCTGGTAGTTCTTACATCTTCTTGGCTGTAATTGCATTACATGCTCTCACAATTTCAGTGAAATTTGTAAAGCAAAGCATTTTAAATTGGGTACATTGCCACTCTGAAAAAAAAAATCCTTTTTAGATTTCAGTTTAGAGGAAAAAGGGTGAATAAATATTAAGGTATCCCTAGGGTATTTTTCATTTTGTTGATGTTGAGGTCATACTTCTAGCTTTGTACCTTATCACAGTCAATATCCCCTTTTCTTAATACTTATTTTTTAATGCCTTTTCTATTATTCTGAAATAAAGTTCTGGAAGAATTTTATATGTTACACATATAACATAAAAATAAATTGGTATAATGGACAAAATCAACTCTAACCATAATCCTCAGGAGAAATAAGAGTAACTATTATCAAATGATGTGCATTTTGATATGTTTATATTAGAAGTCATAATATATTGGTAAATGATTATCTCTATATATGGAATTGTACCAAAGCAAAAGTTATACTAGCAATAAAAGTTGGTTATCCTCCATAGGCAACTGTATAGTCCATTTTTACATTGCTATAAAAAAATACCTGAGATTGGGTAATTTATAAAGAAAAGAAGTTTCATTGACTCTCAGTTTCACATGGCTGGGAAGGCCTCAGGAAACTTATAATCGTGGCAGAAGTGGAAGGGGAAATAACACAAATGTTGCATGGTGGCAGGAGAGGCAGTGATGGGGGAATTGCCAGACACATTTAAACCATCAGATCTTACGAGAACTCACTCACTATCATGAGAACAGCATGTGGGAACTGCCCCCATCAAGCAATTACCCCTACCAAGTCTCTCCATTGACACATGGGGATTACAATTTGAGATGAGATTTGGGTTGGAACACAGAGTCAAATTATGTCATTCTGACTCCTCCCCCTCCCAAATCTCATGTTCTTCTCACATTTCAAAATGCAATTATGCCTTCCCAACAGTCCCCCCAAATCTTAACTCATTCCAGCATTAACTCAAAAGTCCAAGTCCAAAGTCTTATCTGAGACAAGGTATGTCCTTATCACCTATAAGTCTGTAAAATAAAATAATAAAACAATTTAGTTACTTCCAACATACAATGGGGGTACAGGCATTGGGTAATGTTCTTGTTCCATATATGAGAAATTGGCCAAAACAAAGAGGTCACAGGCCCCAAGGAAGTCTGAAAATTGGCAGGGCATTCATTAAATCTTAAAGCTTCAAAACAATCTCCTTTGACTCCATGTCTCATATCTAGGGTATGCTGATGCAAGGGGTGAGCTCCCATGGCCTTGAGCAGCTCTACCCTTGTGGCTCTGCAGGGTACAGCCCCCAGAGCTACTTTCCTGAGCTGGTTTTTCAGGTGCACAGTGCAAGCTGTCAGTGGATTTACCATTCTAGGGTATGGAGGATGATGGCCGTCTTCTCACAGCTCCACTGGGCAGTGCCCCAGTGGGGTTTCTGTGGTGGGGCTCCAACACCACATTTCTGCTCTGCATTGCTATTATAGAGGTTCTTCATGAGGGCTCTGCCCCTGCAGCAGACTTCTGCCTGGGCATCCAGATGTTTCTATATATCCCCTGAAATCTAGGCAGAAGTTCCCAAAGCTCAACCCACAGGCCCAACACCACATGGAATCCACCAAGTCTTGGGGCTTGCGTTCTCTGAAGCAACAGTCTGATCTGTACCTTGGCTCCTTTTAGCCACAGGTGGACCTGGAGAAGCTGGGATACAAGGAGCCATGTCCCAAGGCTGCACAGAGCAGCAAGACCCTGGGCCCAGCCCACAGAACCATTTTTGCCTCCTAGGCCACCAGGTCTGTGATGGAAGCGGATAACTTGAAGATCTCTGAAATGCCCTGGAGATGTTTTCCCCATTGTTTTGATGATAAAAATTGGGCCCCTTGTTATTTACGCAAATTTCTGAGCAGGCTTGAATTTCTCCCCAGAAAATGTGTTTTTCTTTTCTACCACATGGTCAGGCAGCAAATGCTTTAAATTTTTATGCTCTGCTTCCCTTGTAAACACAACTTCCAAATTCAGATAATCTCTGTGAATACATATGATCATATGCTTTTAGAAAGTTAGGCCACATCTTGAAGGTTTTGCTGCATAGAAATTTCTTCTGCCAGATACTCTAAACCATCTTTCTCAAGTTCAAAGTTCCACAGACCTCTAGGGCAGAGAAAAAATGCAGCCCACCTCTTTGCTAAAGCATAGCATGAGTGACCTTTGCTCCAGTTCCCAATAAATTATTTATCTCCATCTGAGACCACCTCAACCTGGATTTCACTGTTCATATCACTATCAGCATTTTGATCAAAATCATTCAACAAGTCCTTAAGAAGTTCCACACTTTCCCACATCTTCTTGCATTCTTTTGAGGCTTCCTGTTTGAATCTCTGCCTGTTACCCAGTTCCAAAGTTGCTTCCATATTTTCAGGTTATTTTTAAAGCAGTGCTGGACTCCTGGTACCAATTTTCTTATCAGTCCATTTTTACACTGCTATAAAGAATACCTTGGACTGGGTAACTTATAAAGAAAAGAGGTTTCATTGACTCGTAGTTCCTCATGGCTGGGATGGCCTCAGGAAACTTACAATTGTGGCAGAAGATGAAAGGGAAATAAGACATATTTTACACTGTGGCAGGAGAGAGAGAGAGAGAGATAAGTATCAGATCTCCTTAGAAGTCACTCACTATCATGAGAACAGCATTGGAGGAACCCTCCCCATGATCCAATTATCTCCTACCAGGTCACTCCCTTGACATGTGGGGATTACAATTTGAGATGAGATTTGACTGGAGGCACAGAGACAAACCATATCAGCCACTAAATATGATAAGAGGCACTGCTATTAGTGTGATTTTCTGAAATTAGAAAATAAAGTTTAGTAAAAACTTCAAGAAAATAAATGGTTATTTTTCTCTTGATTTATACTGAAGTCATATTCTTGTGGGGAAAAATTATACATTAAAGATATGCTATTAAAAAGTTTGATTCCAGATTCATATGAAAACAAATATGTTTTATGATATAGATATTATATAAGAATATTAAAATGTCTGCAGTTCTTGAACATATTCTTCCTTGTGCAGATTATTGAACACTTTGCAAGATGTCTAACATCCCTGGTGCCTACTCTCTAAATATTAGTAATGCTTCACAAGCTATCTGAGAGCCAAAACATCTCAAGAAATGCCCCATAGAAAGGTCAAATCTTTCCCCCATTAACCATTTATTGGAATTTTTGTTTCATTTGGAAAACTAACTTTATTTAAAACTGGATTATTCTGTTTTATTATATCTCATTTCCAAAGCCTTGCCAGTGCCTACTTCTTCCCAGGTAAAATTTTTGCATAGTGCTACCAAAATATGCAGTTCTTCCAGTGTACTATGGCATTTCCTTTCTCTATACTGTCACTCGCATGGCATGCTTTGCATAGAAAGTCTTGATCCTATTCCATACATACCTATTCAGTTGTGAAATTAACATCAAAGAATATTTTCCTCCATCTCTTAACTTCTGAGCAGTTTCTTATGTTAGTAACCGCTGAATGCTTCTATCTAAACTCTTCAATGATATGACATTGGCAAAGTTACGTGTTCTCTTTGAGTATCAATTCCCCAAATTGTAAATTAAGGATATACTAGTATATACATTCTATGATAACCACATTCCATTCTATGATTATCATAATTATTATTATTCAATAAGACTGCATAATATGTGTTGAGCACTGTACTTGCCTCATAATTTCTCAGTAAATGTTTATTATAATTATTATTGGACACAAAATTATTATTGGATCACAATACGTAATCAGTATTGGATTGCAGACATTCTCAACCTAAGTGTCTTTCTATAACAATTACAAGATACTTAAAGAGTTTAAAATTTACAACCAACATTTTCTTCATTTTATAGCAACTTGTAGGAACTCTAATTATTTCTTGAAGGAGTTAAATAAATGCATGTATTAATCCTTCACAACACGGGGTGGAGAAAGATTTGAATGTGAAATTTTGGAGATGCTATCTTCTCTTGAATTAATTTGTCTATGATACTATTTTGATGTCCAGAGTTAAAGTTAAAACCTAAATTAAAATTGTCCACTACTACACTTCCAGCCCAAATATTGAAATTAAGGTATTGTAGATAGCCCTTATATGGAAAACTAATCAGGAGTGGAAAATCCTCAGTTTATTGCCCCATGGAAACAACATTATTCTGCAGGATGTCAGGAGTAGTTTTAAAATAGGAATAATGAAAATAGTTCAGGAAATACAAGTTAAATCAAGTTAAATGGAGTAATCTAACTTTCTTTATTGCAAACATTTTCAGAACTTTAATAAGATACAAGACATTAAAAGTCTCAAAGAGGAAGATATTTAAAATCGGGCATCCTAATAGTTTATCTACTATATTACTAAAAATGCTTTTTCTTTCTGTTTGTAAATATCAGACAGCAACCTTAGGAAGGAATAATAAAAATTACTTCAACTGTTGGCACATGTTACGAGAGAGAACAAATTGATAGCCGTAAAAGAAATAATGTGCAGTTTTAAAAGCAAGTTAAAACCGTTGCTACCTTAGTACTGGCTGAGGTCACAAGATAATAGTCACCAACAATGCCCACAATCCAAAGCGAAGTGTGATATCATCACACCAGAATGTTCCAAAGCTCATCTAAGCGTTGGTTTGCTAAACTTTAATGACCTCAAGCCTATGAAAGAGCTTGGAAAGACTGAGTTAACTAGAAATTACAAGACAAATTTTGGAAAGTCATGTCTTTATGTGGTGAATCCCATCCATCCCTGGAGAGATTAGAGTATATTTTCCCCACTGCTCAAGCCTTGGGGAAAGGCCTTGGTAGGACCACTGGGTGAGATTTACATGTTTATCTTGGAATTTTGATGACACTGCGCACGGATGTCTGACTCATTTCAATAAAACCAAAGCATGAAAGGCTGTAACTGACTGGCTGCTCTGACAGCATAGTAAAAGCATATCACTGCTTGGTGAAGGCTGCCACTCAGCATTCATCAGAGCAAATAATGTTTATGTTGAATCTGGCCCACAGTCTTTTCAGCAGGGCCAGATGAGAGAGTAAACACAAGGGAAAGATGCTGGGAGTACTACATTGTATGTGTAAGTTTTGCAGGAGTTTTACGTGTTTGGGCGTTCGATCTGCATTCAGCAACATTAAGGTAATGATGGTTTTCAACTAGATCATCAGCAATGATGGAAAGCTCTTATAAGAGCTACACATCATCTATACATCATACAACGAACTATTACAGAGAACCTTTCAGATTTAACTCATGACCAGAAGAAGCAATAGACTACTACATTTTAAAGACTGGAGGAACAGGAGAAACTCTAAGCAGGAAAACAGAACAGAAGCTTACCAATAGACTTTAGCACTTTTCCCAGTGCAGAAGCCAGGCTGAAGTATACCCAGCACAAGAGCAAGAAGAAAGTACAACTTAAAAGGTTCTGTATTTTATTATTTGAATAAAATATTTTGAGGAGCATACAATAAATTTTAAAAATTTTATTCTATAAGATTTATCAGAAAAGTTGATGAGGATAGATTCAGATTTCAACCAAGACAGAAGAAAAAAATGTATCACACAGAGTGGCTTACAATGGGCAAAGGAAAGAAAATAATGAAGTTAATTTCTATTAATATCCAATGAGTCCCTCTTGTTCAATATACAAATTATATAATCTTTAAAGTTTGGTAATATTTTACGTTCCCACTACTCCACTGTCATCATTTTGCTAATGAAAACACTAAGATGCAATAGGGTTAAGCACTTCCCCAAGCTATGTGGCTTTCAGTGATGAGTTAAGTTTAGAAAACAAATCTCACAGTGCATGGTCCATTGTGACACTAAAAAGAATGTGCCTTATAAAAGCTTTATGGTATGGCAATGTTCCAATGATTATCTCTTATTGGCTCCCTTAACATCAGTTCCCAGCTATACCCCTGTCAGCTGAAGTCTCACTGCTATATTCTCTTATTTTTTCTCTGCCCCACATCATATGTTCCTGTAAAAAAATAAGTTATGCTAAAATAATCTAATATATGATGCCACAACTCTGTTAATGGCAGTTCCCTCTCTTATTCTTTAACACTTTTAATCAAAAATTTAAACATTGAGAAACAAAGCGTTAGTCCAAAGAATAGTTTTGTAGTTTAATGGACCATTGTAGACATTGAGTGAATCTACCCAGATTGTCTCTATTTATTGACAATTGCATGTTTCAATTAAGCAAAAGACTAGTTGTGATTTTAAAGAAAGATAAAGAGAATTGCATTGAAAACTCATAGGTAATGAACTATTTAATTTTGAAGGATACATATATTAATGTCTATCCTTAGCCCATGTTGAATATCATTTATGTATTCCATATGGCTTGAGGTGCTATTGACTAGTTGAAAAAAAAATACCATGATCTAGTATTTATTTCATCTAATTAAATATTCAATAATTCTGTCTTTAGAATTTTTCCCCTTATAATTGAAGCACATTTCTGTCATTGTTATTGTTTTGTGGTTTTTCTTTTCCTCTCCTTTTTTAAACTCAAGCATTTTTACATGTTCTTATTAAACCTTACAAGGCCTATGCATATAATGTCGTATCACTGCAGGTTTTAGTTGTAAGTTCTGAAATGGACATCTCTTATTCTGGAATTCATTTATTGATATTGAACATTAGCTAATCCACAGAATTGCCAAGTTATCTGGGGAGTCAGTGTTTTGAAAAAAAGCAAAAAACAGATGAACTATGCCTTAAGAGTAATTTTCAAATAATATCACAGGATAATTGTGGTGAGGCTGCTTCTTCCTCTACTCTTTAACACTAAACAATGTAATTCATACTATCAACACTTCCACCCCTCATATTAGCTGCACCTGCTAGCCTTGTGGCCACTGCTATCCTTTATTCACAGCAAATGACTAATGGATGCAGTGGCTCTTCTTATAAAGACAAGAACTCTAGAGGTTAACACAAGTTCTAGACTTCCTCTATCATAACTGCCTGTATTCTTATGGGTAAGTTATTTTACTTTTTTGGGTTTAAGTTTTTATATTTTTGAAGTCAAGATCATTTGCACTAGCAATAAAAACTATAAAAGACAAAATATTAACTACGTGTGTGTACACACACACACACACATCTGCTCGAAGATATAGGAACGTGAAACACCAGGTTGTATAGAAATTCTTGGCCAAGATACAGAAGATAGAAAGTTAGAGAGGTGAATACAATAATTAAAGTTGGATGCCTCAAGGGATAATTTCACTACTTTCAGAGATAGAGCAAAACTATTGACACCTTCACATGGTTAGAGAGGCGAATGTGAAAGTCCATGGCTCACTAAATGTGGGGCATTGGCAAATCTCTTGTACATTTAGTTGGGATTAAGTAATAAACTAAAAGTAATTCATTATTTGAGTATTCTAGAGAAATTCAAATTCTGCAATTAAATTCACACGAGTCCAGATGATTGTTGATGGATTGTCTGCAAGTAACAGATGAAAATCCCTTTAAATTTTAAAGATGACAGTAAAGTATATTTAAAAATAAAAAAAAAAAATCAAGCTCATGCAGAAATACAGAAACACAGACCCATTCTCCCCACCCCACTCCAATCCAAACAACAATAAAACAGGTAAGACATGGGAAGATAGGCCAGGCGCTGTGGCTCACACCTGTAATCACAGCACTTTGGGAGGCCGAGGCAGGTGGATCACGAGGTCACGAGATTGAGACCATCCTGGCTAACATGGTGAAACCCCGTCTCTACCAAAAATACAAAAAAAAAAAAAAAAAAAAAAAAAAAAAAATTAGCCAGGCGTGGTGGCGGGTGCCTGTAGTCCCAGCTACTCGGGAGGCTAAGGCAGGAGGATGGTATGAACCTGGGAAGCGGAGCTTCCAGTGAGCCGAGATCGCCGCCACTGCACTCCAGCCTGGATGACTAAGCAACACTCCATCTCAAAACAAAACAAAACAAAACAAAACAAAGATATGGGAAGATAAAACACATGAATGATAACCAGAAAAAAATACATATCAATGAAGACTCCATATATCAGAATCCTATATGCTCTACATACTTAAAATAAATATATGTTTTATGATAAAGGAGATAAAAGTTATGTTTGAAAATTCCACTGGAGAAAAATCTACGCTCTGGTCGAAAAAAATACCAATAAATATTTTAAAAAGAAAGCCCATGACTCCTCTATGAACACTTGTGCTTCAGAAAGAGATGTTTCTGGAGAGAAATATCTAAGCAAATATTAACAAAAATACACAAAGATATATCACTGTTTCAAAGGCCAGAGAATATGAAGATGGCTACTAGAAAATCTGTGTATAAAATCCAGAGCAAGGGCCTATTTTGAAGAGCTCTCTTTTGACCCACTAACCAAAAATGGTAAAGTATTCTATGGCTCACCATTGATGTGTGAACATGACATTATTTTATTCTATTGTCTTGATGAAAGTCATGGGTCTGTGCTTGCAGATGGATTGCTACAGTGCCCTTGGGAACTAGCCATGGTAGCAAACAGTATATTTCCTTAGGAGATGGGCCTTGAAGCAGTTCTACCTGTGAATTCAAGAAGCCCATTTCTTTCCACTATAAGATATGGCATGACTTACGTCAGCTCCAAAGACTCAGTGTATTTGCTTCAAATGACTTTCAGGATATCACAGTTAAGATGATGCCTACTTCAACCTGAATCATGACTATTATTCTTAACTAATAATAGTCTAATGACCCTGCTATCTTTCATCACAGAGTGCTGCTTGGCATATTCTTTAAGAGAATGGCTTGGTCATTAACTTTGATTATGAGACTAATCTTCTAGCACTTGATACATACACATAGAAACTTTGAAGCTTCAATTCTGAGTTTCAAAGTTATGTATGCATATGCACATATGCATACACATATTCATGATACATAACAATAACTTAAAGCTGATGCTTCTGTCGACCTACCTTTCTGCTTTAGTTTATATAAATGGCAGTTAATTATTTAAAAGTGTGTTATTTTAAATAAATAATTATATTCTTTCATTATAAAAAGCTATATTGCATAGCAATATAGAGAAAGCAGCTGACTAGGACTTACAAAAGTTTCACTAGATTTGGGAGGTAAAAATTTAAATTTGGGGATGGGCACGATGACTCATGCCTGTAATTTCGACAATTTGGGAGGCCGAGGCAGGTGGATCACCTGAGGTCAGGAGTTCAACACCAGCCTGGTCAACATGGCAAAACCCCATCTCTACTAAAAAAATACAAAAATTAGCTGGGTGTGTGGCAGGCACCTGTAATCCCAGCTACTTGGGAGGCTGAGGCAGGAGAATCACTCAAACCCGAGAGGCCAAGGTTGCAGTGAGCCGAGATCTCACCACTGCACTCCAGCCTGGGCGACAGAGCGAGACTCCATCTCAAAAATAAATAAATAAATAAATATAAATTCACATTTTTCATGCAGTCATAAATTAAAGATCCAAAAACATAAATAAAAGGCAACTAAGATAAGTGTGTCTGATACACTGGGAGCAATTTCTTACTAGGCATCTGTGAAAGACCCTAGGACAGTCCTCATGGCATTTACAATTTCTTGCTCATGTTTTGTATAATCTCTTCCCCTTGAGTGCAAGGAAGACATGTGACTTGCTTTCAGTCAATGAGACTTGGCAAATGTGAAATTCCGTATACAAATAAGTTTTTAAATCAGTTTATTTTGAGGTAATCAGCTGAGAGATTATATCAGCCAAGTCTCATGTAATCAGGTGAAGGCTTTTATAAACGGAATCGGGGCCAGGCACAGTGGCTCACAACTATAGTCTGAGCACTTTGGAAGGCTGAAGCAAGAAGATTGCTTGAGCCCAGGACTTCGAGACCAGCCTGGGCAACATAGTAAGACTCTGTCCCTACAAAAAAAAATTAAAATAAAAAAAATAGGAGGCTGAGGTGGGAGGATCCCTTAAACCTAGGGGGCCAAGCCTGCAGTAAGCCATGATCATGCCACTGCACTCCAGCCTGAACAACTGAATAAAACCCTGTCTCAAATATATATATATACATATATATATGTATATATATATGTGTGTGTGTGTGTGTGTCGGTATATATATATATATATATATATATATTTATATATATATGCTCCAACTGAGGTTTATCTCTTATTGATTTACTGATGTCTGAAGCCATGTTGGAAAATCTCACATAGAAGATAACTGCCAAATGGCTATAGGAATGGTGAGCATCTTTAGGACCAGAGAGGGCAGTCTCTAGGTGACAGCCAACAAAAAGCTTTGGTCATACAGACACAAGAAAATAAATTTTTCTGACAATTTGAATGAGCTTGAAAGTGAATTATTCTCTTCTTAAGCCTCCAGTTGGGATGTCTGTCCAACATCTTGATGTAGCTTGTAAGACTTTGAGCATAAGAAACAGCTAAGGATGCCTAGATTCCTGACCTGGAAATACTGCTAGGAAATACATGTGTGTTATTTTAAACCTCCAGTTTGTTATTTTTTATTTTTAACAAAGCAATATGAAACTAACAAAGCATTTGTCACCACATATATTTTGTATGCATGGAGTAAGAATCAGAGAAACCAGGTAGAAAATATCTGTTAAGAAACCAAAACCTTGTTTCTCATTGTATAGGAAAAACAAAACAGGATTCAGAGCTTACCAGAATGGAGAGGGTGTGGACACTATCCAGACTTCCACTTGTGGATCCACAAAGGACATTCCTAACAAGAATGAGCTTATGATAAATGGATCAGATTCAAATGAGTTAAGCAGGTCTCTGAATCCATTATTTCCTGATAAAAAAATTAATTCCTCTCTGATGTAATATTACACATACAAACATACACACACAGCCTCTCCCCAAACACACACACACACACACACACACACACACACACACACACACACACACAGAGAGAGAAAGAGAGAGATAGAGAGAAACAAATAATAAAAACACATTGAAATGCATTCTAATTTATCTGAATGTAGGAGTTACAGGACAGTTATTTAAAAATAACTCTGAAAACCATGTTACAGAAGTACATTCAAAGATAAAATATTTCATCTTAGAGCTTGAATTTATTTAAAAATGTAGTGTCAAATGGTATGATCAAAAGCAGACACAATACAAGGGAAGATTGGTAAACTAAAAAATAGAGAGTAGAAAGTACTTCCATTAAGGCACAGAAAGAAGTTTGGCTAGAAACTATACAAGAGAGCCTAAACGTAACATAGGAAATAATTTATAGTTCTAAAAAACATAATTTGTGACTCAGAGGATTGGTGTAAAGATGGCTATTAATAATATTGGTAATTTTGATTTAATATGACTGAGGAGGGGCCAAGATATATGAATAATGAATATATAAACCATATAATTCTGTTGAAGTAGTCACTTCATAGAGAAACTCAGCTATCAAGGGCTAGCTCATAGCTGCACAATAATCCCACAGCAAATGGTAAACATCATTTGACAAAATACTACCTGAAAACAAAATAAAACTGACAAAAGACGTCAAACTAATCACCTTCTTTATAAACACTAAACACACACACGCACTCATACACACAAACACAGCCATACCACATACGTAACAATCATAGCACAACTGTTGGAAACCCAAAGACAAAGAAAAACTTATAAAAGTGGTATTATTACTGTATAGTTTACTTATTACGTTATTATTTTCTGCTTCGTCCACTAGATTGTTGTGGAAAAAAATGTTGATGCCGCTTGGAGAGCAGAAATTGTTATTAGTTTTTTGTATTCATCACTATACCCTCAGTGTTTAGGACACTACTCTTGGGTAAGACCTCCATAAATGTTTTCACATAAGTGAATTAATCAGTTGAAACTTTTGTTTCTCATCCCTATTTATTAAAATATTTTTAAACTCAAAATTATACAATGGGTATCAATTTTGTGAATTTTCCAAGAATATTTTCTTCTTTGAAGTTTCTGTTCTGATGACTTTTAATATAAACCCTCTTAATTTACAAATGAGTTTGAGGGTGTTGAGCTAATTGTTTATAGAAACGTCTATGCTTTTGAGCCATGATTCTCAAATGTGAGTATATATTAAAAATAACCTGAAGGAAATATTTAAATTTCTATGTCTAATATTGGTAATTTGATTGAGTATGACTGAGGTGGGGCCAAGGAATATGAATAATGATTATATAAACCATATAATTCTGATGAAGCAGTCACTTCATAGGGAAACTCAGCTATCAATGGCTGGCTCGGAGCTGCACAACAATCTCACAGCAAATGGTAAATATTTCTACTTTTTTTGAACTAATAAAAATGTAATCTTCACATTGTGCTTTCAAATTTGATAAATTAAAAGAGTAAAATACTATTTGTTTTCTACAGCATTTCTTATTCTTCACATCACGACTACATTAAAATTTGCCACACAATTTCTGGTTCACTGGCAATTTTTTTTTCTTTGCCTTGCCTCATGTCTATGAATAAGTTGAATTCAAGTTCTGCATTTAGCTATAAACTTTTTAATTTACCCCCCAAATAGTGGTGTTTTGAGTTGGTAATCAAAATGCAGTCACTTACTTTCCAGAGAATACCAATGATTGGTGCATTCAATCTAAAGATATTCTTGTCAAGACTGCTTTATCTGCATTAACACAATTCATACTCTCATCTCATTTTAAGTAGCAGTTCCCAAAGTCCTTCTGCTTTATTTTGTAGGCTAAATTCTTCTTTATGTGAAACAATAGCGATTGTAATGAACCTTGATGACAAGTCTGCAGACTATTTTCTCTGCTGCAATAGACAACTTGTCATAAAGATATATACAAAATATGTGTCTTCTGGGTTTTACTTTCAAAATGTATTCTATTTGTACTAAAATTTAAAAAAAAATACTAGAAAATATGTAACTAAAAAAAGTAATCGTGGCTAAAAACCAGAAATCTGTGCCAGACAATCTTCTATTTCTGTTTTTAAAATTCTCGACATCCAACTTAATTTTTTATCATACGAATCTAGGAAACCAGGAAACTGTCAAAGGTATGAAATTTATAAGTAAAAAGAAAAGTATCTTTATTTATCTGAAGAACATTAATAGTGCCTGTGAACTGACTTACTTCATACTGATTATGGAAATGAAAATGCTTTCTACAAAGTAAGGAAACAATAAAATAATTTTTTCTAAAACACACTAAGGACACACCAGAAATCATCTCATCCCGATATACCTGATTATTGATGAAGTGGTATTTAATTTGAAGAGATTATTACAATGCATATCTGTTTGCCTATGTGTTTAGAGACACTTGAATCATAAGTTTGAGATGGCTTCAGCTAAATTACTCTGCAGGGTTATGAAAAGACCACACCATGAGGTTGGAATTCATTTCAAAATGTATCTCTTGAGGACATAACATATATATACATTGTGTTCAATGTTGACAGTGAAGGGGTGGCGGGGGGGTGACAACAGAAAAAGCCAAGATATGTTGCTGAAATTAAAGGCTTTATCAAAGTAGGAGTAACAAAAATAATTTTAAAACTGCCTTGGCCAAAATGATTGTTAATGAGCATATATGCAAGCAAGCATTGTAATTCAAGCAAGCAATTTTTTTTTCATATTTTTCCTTCATTTATCTCCAACACAAAAGTAAAAGAGATTGAGCAAGAATAAAGAATGTATTTTTAGATTTGTGATCCAGATGTAATTCAGATTTGGCTCGCATCAGCAGAGTTTATAAATTAAGTCAGAAAGAGAAAATGAGAGAGATTGGAACAGTCACAACTCTGAAAGAAAACGGAAAGACAGAAGCTAAAATATGGATCACTGCTTCCATGGATCACCACTGTCTCACTACCTCCTTCCTTTTCTTTTCTCTCTATAATTCAAGCTATAGATTAAGGGTAACTCTCTCTTAAATAATAGTAGGGGACTTCTTAATAATAGTCATTTATGGAATTGGCTGGCAAGATACCCAAATAGGAACAGCTCCAATCTGCAGGTCCCAGTGAGATCAACACAGAAAACAGGCGATTTCTGCATTTCCAACTGAGGTACCCAGCTCATCTCATTGTGACTGGTTAGACAGTGGGTGCCGGCCATGGAGGGTGAGCAGAAGCAGGGTGGAGTGTTGCCTTAACCAGGAAGCTGAAGGGGTCAGGAAACTCCTTCCCCTAGCCAAGGGAAGCCTTGAGGGACCATGCCATGATGAATGGTACATTCTGGCCCAGATACTACGCTTTTCCCATGGTCTTTGCAACCTGCAGACCAGGAGATTCCCTCAGGTGCCTACACCACTAGGGCCCTGGGTTTTAAGCACAAAATTGGGTGGCCATTTGGGCAGACACCGAGCTAGCTGCAGAAGTTTTTCTTCATAACCCAGTGGCACCTGGAACGCAAGTGAGATAGAACTATTCATTCTCCTGGAAAGGGGGCTGAAGCCTGGGAGCCAAGTGGTCTAGTTCCACGGATTCCACCCCCAAAGAGCCTAGCAAGCTAAGATCCACTGGCTTGAAATTCTCACTGCCAGCACAGCCGTCTGAAGTCAACCTGGGACTCTCGACCTTGGTGGGGGGAGTAGTGTCCCCCTTTACTGAGGCTTGAGTAGGCAGTTTTCCCCTCACAGTGTAAACAAAGCCCCTGGGAAGTTCGAACTGGGTGGAGCCCACCACAGCTCAGCAAAGTCATTGTAGCCAGACTGCTTCTTTAGATTTCTCTTCCTCTCTGGGCAGGGCATCTCTGAAAGAAAGGCAGCAGCCCCAGTCAGGGGTTTATAGATAAAACTCCTATCTCCCTGGGACAGAGCACCTGGGGGAAGGGGCAGCTGTGGGTGCAGCTTCAGCAGACTCAACGTTCCTGCCTGCTGGCTCTGAAGAGAACAGTGGATCTCCAAGCACAGTGCTCAAGTTCTGCTAAGGGACAGACTGCCTCCTCAAGTGGGTCCCTGACCCTTGTGCATCCTGACTATGAGACACCTCTCAGCAGGGATCAACAAACACCTCATACAGGAGAGCTCTGGCTGGCATCTGGTGGGTGCTCCTCTGGGATGAAGCTTCCAAAGGAAGGAACAGGCAACAATCTTTGCTGTTCTGCAGCCTCCGCTGGTGATACCCAGGCAAAGAGGGTCAGGAGTGGACATCCAGCAAACTCCTGCAGGTCCTGATTGTTAGAAGGAAAACCAACAAACAGAAAGGATTAGCATCAACATCAACAAAAAGGACTTCCACAGAAAAACCCCAACAAAGATGGTCACCAATGTCAAAGACCAAAGGTAGATAAATCCACGAAGATGAGGAAAAATCAGTGCAAAAAGGCTGAAAATTCTAAAAGCCAGAATGCCTCTTCTCTTCCAAAGGGTCACAACTCCTTGCCAGCAAGGGAACAAAACTGGACAAAGCATGAGTTTGAGGAACTGACAAAAGTAGGCTTCAGAAGGTGGGTAATAACAAACTCCTCTGAGCTAAAGGAGCATGTTCTAACTCAATGCGAGGAAGCTAAGAATCTTGAAAAAAGGTTAGAGGAATTGCTAACTAGAATAACCAGTTTACAGAAGAATATAAATGACCTGATGGAGCTGAAAAACACAGCACAAGAATTTCGTGAAGCATACACAAGTATCAATAGTCTAATTGATCAAGCGGAAGAAAGGATATCAGAGATTGAAGATCAGTTTAATGAAATAAAGTGTGAAGACAAAATTAGAGAAAAAAAAAAAGAAAAGTAATGAACAAAACCTCCAGGAAATATGGGACTATGTGAAAAGACCAAACCTATGTTTCATTGATGTACCTGAAAGTGATAGGGAGAATGGAACCAAGTTAGAAAACACTCTTCAGGATATTATCCAGGAGAACTTCCCCAACCTAGCAAGACAGGCCAACATTCAAATTCAGGAAATACAGAGAACACCACAAAAATGATCCTTGAGAAGGGCAACCCCAAGACAAATAATTTTCAGATTCACCAAGGTTGAAACGAAGGAAAAAATGTTAAGGGCAGCCAGAGAGAAAGGTCAGGTTACCCACAAAGGGAAGCCCATCAGACTAACAGTGGATCTCTCTGCAGAAACTCTACAAACCAGAAGGGAGTGGGGGCCAATATTCAATAATCTTAAAGAAAAAAAATTTCAACCCAAAATTTCCTATCCAGACAAGCTAAGCTTCATAAGTGAAGGAGAAATAAAATCCTTTACAGACAAGCAAATGCTGAGGGATTTTTTCACCACCAGGCCTGCCTTACAAGAGCTCCTGAAGGAAGCACTAAAAATGGAAAGGAAAAAACAGTATCAGCTACTGAAAAAACATACCAAATTGTAAACATCGTCGACGCTAGGAAGAAACTGCATCAACTAATGGGCAAAATAAACAGCTAGCATCATAATGACAGGATCAAATTCACACATAACAATATTATCCTTAAATGTAAACTGGCTAAATGCCCCAAGTAAAAGACACAGACTGGTAAGTTGGATAAAGAGTCAAGACTCATCAGTGTGCTGTATTCAGGAGACCCACATCACATGCAAAGACGCATATAGGCTCAAAATAAAGGGATGGAGGAATATTTACCAAGCAAATGGAAAGCAAAAAAAAGAGCAGGAGTTGCAATCCTAGTCTCTGATGAAACAGACATTAAACCAACAAAGATCAAAAAGACAAAGAAGGGCATTACATAGTGGTAAAGGATCAATGCAATAACAAGAGCTAACTATACTAAATATATATGCATCCAATACAGGAGAACCCAGATTCATAAAGCAAGTTCTTAGAGACCTACAAAGAGACTTAGACTCCCACACAATAATAGTGGGAGACTTTAACACCCCACTGTCAATATTAGACAGATCAACGAGACAGAAAATTAACAAGGATATTTAGGACTTGAACTCAGCTCTGGATGAAGTGGACCTAATAGACATCTACAGAACTCTCCACCCCAAATCAACAGAATATACAATCTTCTCAGCACTGCATCACACCTATTCTAAAATTAGTCACATAATTGGCATCATCACTGATCATTAGAGCAATGCAAATCAAAACCATAATGAGATACAATCTCACACCAGTTAGAATGGTGATCATTAAAAAGTCAGGAGACAGATGCTGGAGAGGATGTGAAGAAATAGGAACGTTTTCACACTGTTGCTAGGAGTGTGTAAATTAGTTCAACCATTGCAGAAGACAGAACGGCAATTCCTCAAGGATCTAGAACCAGAAATACCATTTCACCCAGCAATTCCATTACTGGGTATATACACAAAGGATTATAAATCTTTCTACTATAAAGATACCTGCACACATATGTTTACTGCAGCACTATTCACAATAGCAAAGACTTGGAACCAACCCAAATGCCCATCAATGATAGACTGGATAAAGAAAATGTGGCACATATACACTATGGAATACTATGCAGCCATAAAAAAGGATGAGTTCATGTCCTTTGCAGGGACATGAATGAAGCTGAAAACCATCATTCTGAGCAAACTAACACAGGAAGAGAAAACCAAACACCACATGTTCTCAATCATAAGTGGGAGTTGAACAATGAGAACACATGGACACAGGGAGGGAACATCACACACCCGGGCCTGTCATGGGGTGAGGTGCTAGGGGATTGATAGCATTAGGAGAAATACCTAATGTAGATGATGGGTTGATGGGTGTAGCAAACCACCATGGCATGTGTATACCTATGTAACAAACCTGCACATTCTGCACATGTAACCCAGAACTTAAAGTATAATAATAAAAAAAAATTAAAAAGGTGATAAGTAGCAAACCAAAGAAATGTTATATACTTTACAAAAGTGCTGAAATATTAAAGGACACATATATTTTGAGTTATTTTTATTCTACACAATTTTCTAGAAACAACTTAAATAAAAAATAATTAACCGATCCTTTTAAGTGCTTAAATACAAACTTTAGGATTAAGAGCCATAAACACACCAAGCCCCAAGCCAATTAAATATGTTGTAATTAGATGTCAACTAATCAATAATTGTACAAAACTAATTATTTAAAGCCTTTCTCTAGTATTTCAGAATTTTTGTAAGTCAAGTCCTTCCTTTAGCTTCCTCATCTTATTCCTGACTTTTTATACTGCAAACTCTAGGAAAAAATCTAAAATTATTTGACTATGAATACTGTTATCAAGTAAAACTTAAAATGGTAAAACATTTTAACTTGGATAGGTTGGGAACCAAACATACCCACCCTGAGTATGTTATATAAAAACGTCAAAGAGCAACAGATGCTGGCAAGGCTATGGAGAAAAGAGAACACATATACACTGTTGGTGGGAATGTAAATTAGCTCAGCCATGCTGGAAAGCAATTTGAAGAGTTCTCAAATATCTCAAAATGGAACTACCATTTGACCCAGCAATCCTATTACTCGGTATATATCCAAAAGAAAATAAATTATTCTACCAAAAATACACCTCCACTCGTATGTCCATCACAGCACTATTCACAATAGCAAAGACATGGAATCAATCTAGGTGCCCATTAACAGTGGACTGGGATGAAGAAAATGTGGCACATATACACCATGGAATACTACACAGTCATAAAGAAGAATGAAACCAAGTCCTTTGCAGTAACATGGATGCAGCTGGAAGCCATTATCCTAAGCAAATTAACACAGGAACAGAAAACAAAATGCTGCATATTCTCGTTTAGAAGTGAGAGCTAAACACTGGGTACTCACAGTCATAAAGAGAGCAACAATAGGCACTGGGGACTTCTAGAGGGGAGAGGAAAGGATAGGGGTAAGGGCTGAAAAACTGTTAAGTACTATGCTCACTTCCCAGGTGACAGGTTCAGTTGTTGCCCAAACCTCAGCATCATATAACATATCCATGTAACAAATCTGCACATGTACCCTCAAATCTAAAATATAAGTTTTAATTATTTTAAAAAATAGTCATTTACTTCCCATGCCCAAACTGATGTAAGTCATTGCCTCAGTAGTTTCTAAGCCCCTTGCAGATCTAGACACTATTTTTTTTATCTGTGTATATCCACAATTTAGTACCTGGGAGCAGTTGGTTTCTCACTAATATTTTTCTGAAAAATTAATAGAAGCAACAAAAATTCCAGCCACCTTAAAAAAAAAGAATATTAAAGAATGCTCCATCTTGAGAAGAGTGTATGTTGTGGGTCTGTTGGTTGGAATGTTCCGTAAATGTCTGTTAGGTCCATTTAGTCTAGAAAATGGTTTAACTCTGATGTTTCTTTGTTGATTTCTGTCTGAGTAACATGTTCACTGCTAAGAGTGGGGTGTTGACGTCCCCTACTATTATTGTATTGTAGTCTGTCTCTTCCTTTAGGTCTCTTAATATTTGCTCTATATATTTAGGTGCCCCAGTGTTGGGTATACATATATTTAGAATTGTATATCCTCCTGCTGTATTGACCATTTTATCATTATAGAATGGCTTTGTCTCTTTTTATAGTCTTTGGCTTAACGTCTATTTATCTGCTATAAATATAGAAACTCCTGCTCTTCTTCGGTCTCCATTTGCATGGAATATACTTGTTTATCCCTTCACTTTCAGTCTGTGCATGTCCATAAAGGTAAAGTGAATCCAAAACAGCATGGTACGGATATAAAAACAGGCACATTTGCACAACACAACAGAATAGAGAACCCAAAAATAAATCTACACACTTATGCCAAATGATCTTCAACAGACACCAAAAACATACATTGGGGAAAGTACAGTGTCTTCAATAAATGGTGCTAGGAAAATTGGATATCCACATGCAGAAGAATGAAACTAGATGCCTATCTCTGCCATATACTGAAATCAACTAAAAATGGATTATAGGCTTAAATGTAAGAACTGAAACTAGGAAATTACTAGGAAAAAAATATAGGGGAACTGTTTCACGACATTGGCTTGGACAAGGAATTTTTGGATAAGACCTCAAAAGCACAGGCAACAAAAGCAAAAATAGACAAATAGAATTATGTCAAACTAAAAAGCTTCTGCACAGCAAAGGAATCAATAGAGTGAATAGATGGCCAGGAGAACGGAAGAAAATATTTGTAAATTATGCATCTGATAAAGGATTATATCTAGCATATATAAGAAACCCAAACAATTCAACAACTAAAATAAAAATTAAAAAAATTAAATAATTTTTAAATCAGCAAAAGGTCTGAACAGACATTTCTCAAGGCATACAAATGGCCAAAAGGTGTGTGCTCAACATCACATGACCAAAAACTGCTCAACATCATAAATTATAAGGAAAATGCAATTTCATTGCCAATGAAATGAATTGATAAATATCCGATAAGGGACAAAAATAATTGCCTTCTTTCCCCTTCAAATCCTGCTTCCTTGGTTGTTCTTTGCACCTCAAATTGCTCTTTCTTATTTTATTTGTCTGGTTGGTTGGTTGTGTTGTTTATTGCAGTTTTTACAGTTGTTCTCAGGCAGAATACTTCTGACACCAGCTGCTTCATCAGAGCTAGAAGCAGAAGTTTGATAGAGTTTGATGGTACAAAATTATCTTAATCTTTTGCAAAATCCAATTCCTTCTTTTTTGAAATAAGTTTACTTGGCTTTACATAATACAGTAGATAAGGTATAACTTAGAAGAATTATTGTGTTCCTGTTTATACACCCTTTATTTAACTCTATTAATATAAATGGATGTTTTGGGAATGTTAGTGTTTTAGTATTCCAAGAAAAGAAGGGAAGCAGATTCAAGTTAAAAAAGCTATGTTTAAATTCACATTGTAACTTTGTTGCCATCAGTGATAGTGGCAACTGAGAACATGGATGAAAGCCTTAATCACCCTATAATCTTCATTAATCTCTTCCCCATCAGTCTTTGAGAAGGATAATAGATAGTTTCTCAACCATAATAAGGGGAAATGTCAAGCCCAATTCAAATCAGATCCTTAATCCTAAGCCCTTCATGTAGAAATTTCTGGAGTTTCTACTAGTTGCCAACTATAGTCCTTATTTATGGTACAATTAATTGTCTGATTCAATTTCCTCAGGAAATCTGGCAATAAAAAAGAAACTTATTTTCCGAAGGTTGAAATACCCCAGAATTAAGGCGATTTGTCAGTGGCTACATATGAAAGCAACAATAAGCCTTTTAGGATTTTAGGTTTCAATTAAATAAAACTTACAACATCATTAATATATAATATTATCATTGGAGAAAACATAATTAAATATGGCAAGTTATTGGAGCCAGACTGATATGTTCCAATGATTGCAGAAGTTATTTTAACCATTTGATATTTGGTTTTCTCTTCTATGAAACCAGGTTAATAATATCAATGGTCAACACGTGTCATTATTGAGTATAAAAATAACATAAAATGTGTATAGTATAATATAGTATATTTACAAAATATAAATCTGTTTTTAATCTCTCCTTTTCCCCAATTTTTCTCTTATTTGTTTTCCCTCCTCCAAGCAGATAATTAATAAATGCATATTTTCTCAAGGGAGGGTTTTGTCTAAGTAGAAAATAGAAACAAATATCCATAGATGTGTTTTCTAAAAGCTTAAATTATCCAGAGAGAGAGAGAGAGAGAACTTGTTGGCTTAAGCAAAGTACTTATGAGATATATAAGTAAGAAGCATTTCTCCCCAAGAATGGAGAGAATGATGTTAAGCCTAGAGTAGGAGAATAAGGAAAAATGAGTAAAAAATACACCAGGAGAGAGGAGCCCTCCACCATGCTTCCTCATGGAGCAACTGGGGTAGTAGAGCAGCCCTAGAGATATTTGTAGCACCTGAGAGTGAAAGCAACCTGTGTCCTGCTTCTCAGAAATAGCTCTAGTGAGAGAATGGTTCCATGAGATGTCCAGAGAGCTGAACTTTCAACCCTGGGTGAAGCTGATTAGTGATTTCAATCAGAGGGTTTGTGAGGCCAACGGTGCTCAGGAAATTTGGCAAAACACCTAAACTATATCTAATATTTTGAATTATACGAAAATGAAATTGTATTTTTGTGCATATAATTGTCTCCTAATATTCTTACCTTTTATAGTAATAGCAATAAAAAAAGTATTATTATAGTATATGCCATGTATTAGTACATTTGCAACTTTAGATAATATTTCTCCCCCTTCACAATGTAATTTTAGGCTAACGACTAAAGCAAATTCTATTCTTTACTTAAAAATCTGGGCCAATGTGAAACTTAACATGATCTAAACATAAAACCTTTAGAAAACAATAACAGTAAGCTTCACAATGTTATAGTAAATTTTCCTAAGAGAAAAAGGAGGAATACAAAAATGTCCAATATCATAATGCAATATGAAACATCAGCAGAGATCTTACAGCCATTAAAATGAGCAAAGAAAATATTGTGCAAATGCATGCCTATAAATTATGTTAAATTGACAAGTTTCATGAAAGATGCATATTATCAATATGACACAAAAGAAACAAAAAATGTGTCTATTCCTATATCTATTAAAGTAATTGAAATTTAGGTTAAAAGCTTTCCTGCAAAGAAGTCTCCATGGAACTCAGATGACTTCGGTGGTGAACTTCACCAAATTATACGTAAAGAAATAATAGCAATTTTGGAAAAATCTTTAATAACATGATGAGAAAGGACAATTTTTCATGTCATTTTATGGATCCTGTGTTTCCTATGTAACAAAATTAACCAAATCGGGGCTCCCATCTTCCCCAGACTGCTGTTGTCCTCACTGCCTCTTCCTATCAGGATGATGGTGAAGCCAGCCATGGTTTTCCCAGGGCCAGTCTTAAGGTATCTAATAAAGTCTGAACTCTTCCCTACAAAAATATTAAATAAAATAAAAATCTACACATTAATATTTCCCATAAGCATAAACTCAAAATCCCTTAAGATGTTTTAGCCAAAGGAAATCCAGCAATTCATGAAAAAAGGTATACACCATGACCAAGTAGTATTTATCTCAGAAATTAAAGAAAAATCTATAGATAATTATAATAATACAATTCTAAGTTATTCCTCTCTATGATTAAAATCTTCCTGAAAAGGTCCATCCTCTCCATTCTATTCATCATTGTGCTGGGATCTTAACTATTGCTATAAGGCAAGAAAAGGAACTAAAAGGCTAACAAATTGGAAAAATAAACGAAATACCTTTATTGAGATATGACATACTCGTGTAGTTAGAAAAGCCTAGGAAATAATTTACAAAAATGCTGCTAGAACTCACATATGAGGTAAAGATGTTTTAAGATATACTATCAACAAACATTTACCATTTCTATATGCTCTCAATGAACAATATTAAATTGAATTTTAAAGTTTTACTGTAAATGCCATTTAAAGTAGCTTCAAAAACATTACATTTTTAGGGATGTATTTAGCAAAGTATGTGTAAGATCTGTGTACTGAGAACTACAAAACACTGCTGAAAGAAATTAAACCCATATAAATTGAGAAATATACAATGCTACTGGATTACAAAAAATAATATTATTATATTAGTTATCCCTAAATTGATGTGTAAATGTAGTGTAATACTAATTAAATCTCAGCCAAACAACTTTGAGAAAGAATAATAGATTGTGAACATATTTATTTATTGTTTTTAATACTTAACATAATGTCTCTGTACTAAAGGCAGTATATTTGGTTAAAAAAAAACAACATACAGATCAATAAAACAAAACAGAAGGTTTACACATAAATGCCCATACATACGATTAATTGCCTTTCAATATGAATTTCAACTAATTTGAATAAGAAAAAGGTAGTTTTTTTCAATCTATGGTACTAGAAAAATTGTATATTCAAGTTAGAAACAAAAAATTGTTTTACTTTGACTTTACCTGTCACTAAACTAAAAAAAAAGTAAGTAAAATGAGTAATAACTCTAAATGTAAAAGCTAAATTTGTAATTTAAGAATAAAACATAGGAGCAAATCTTCTCTGCTGGAGAGTAAACAAAGATTACTTAGATAGCACACAAAATACAGGAAACATGAAAGAAAAAACATTATAAATTCGACTTACCATGACCATTTAAATGTTTTGCTCTTTAAAAGATTCCAATGAGCATATGAAAAGCCACAAATTGGAAGAAATGATTCATAATTTATATATATATTAAGGACTTTCTCAGAGTATGTTTAAAGAGAATTTACAACTCAATAATAAAAAAATACAATTTTTACAAGTGAGCACACATTTGAATAGACTTACCAAAAGACGATACATGAATGGCTAAGAGGCACAGGAAAAATTGCTGTACATCAGTAGACATTAAGAATGTGTAAATGAAAAGCAAAATTTTATAAAACCACACAAGTTCTAGAATGGCTAAAATTAAAAAGACTGACGATAAAATTTGTTGACCACAGTAAGGAGAAACTGAAAATTTCATATGCTGTTGGTGCAGTATCCACGGGGTCTTTTGAAATACTTACTCTGGGTACATCCAGTTTTCCTATAAGAAGTGTTAGTAGTCTGAGATCACTGCACAGTGGAAAAATCCAACCTTGCCACATAGAGAGGACATGTGGAGTCAGAGATACCCAACTAACACCATTATTTTCCTTCCATTCCATCCCACGTGCTAGTTATGTGAATAAGAAAGCTCTTATAGGTCCACAGCCTTGGCTATCACCTGACTAACAACTTAAGGGATCCCAAGTAGGAATCACCCAGACAGCCTGCAAAACCTTGAGAAATGGTATTAAGTTTTTGTTTTAAGTCACTAGAATTTGGAGTATATTATTAGAACTTGAACAGGATTGCAAGTAATTGACTTGGTTTCACATGTAGGTGGAACGGGGAAATGTGCAATATTATATCTAGGGACTGAAAAATACCCTCAATAACAAGAACAATACAAATATCAGTTCTGAATTCACTCATGATAATTTATATTTCAAATTTTTCACTTAAACTTTTTCCAGGGATAAATACTATTAATACTCTCTGAAGATAATTACTTTAAACTTTTTCAATCACACATGAATTAGAAGGATGAAATCACTAGATATTCTTTACTAATGAGATGGTGGAGGTAGTTTCTCTATAAATTCAGAGAAACAAAAGTACCAGATAGAAGAAATAAGTTTCCATTTCAAGTTTGATTTTAGCTAAATTTGACATAAGTTAATTGAAAGAAAAGTAAGCTTATTTTAATTTATGTTGCATTTCACCTGTCTCATAAACAATTATGTCTTTTCCATATCTAATATCTATGCTCAGAATATTAAAATTCAGTGTAAAGCAATCCAGAAAAATACCATAACATCATTTTTCTTTTTTATGTTGACCCCATGAACTTGTTAAACTGATAAGAACAGAAAATTTATCTTAGCCATAAAGCCAAGAAGCAATGCATGAAATTTTAAATGGGTTTTTCTAGTTAACATTTTTTTTTAACTTTCTGGGTAAAAAGAAATATATGTTAAATTCATGTTTAAATAAATAATCTAAAATGGATTTAATTTTTAGTGGAATTTAATTTCAAACTTTTGCTTTCTTACTGACTTTTCTTGGTCTCTGGGGCCCAAAATTTTTAGACAACACTTTATAATTGCCTCAGAAATACAGCTCTGGTATTCTATGATATATAGATTGTCAAAAGGCACTAGCTTAGGAATTATGGAACCAGTATACTAAACCCATCATCTGATATTAATTACAATATTAATTTTGGTTAAAGTCTCAAGGAACAGTGCCTGATTTGGCATTTTCCTTACTTTCTGTCACTAGAACAGGAATATTTCAGACAGTGATAATCCGTTAGTCCAAAGTAAGTAAATCACTGAGTTAACATCGTAGCAAATTTGTGATAACCATGTAATATGAGTGAGAAATTAACATTTGTTTCATAGAACCATTTAGAGTTGAAGCCATAGTATAACAAAACACCCTAATGATAAAAACAATTGACTGTGGAAGTGTGATATTGTCATCATGTCCATATGCACACACGCATCTATGTAAACATACACCTCACACACCATACACCACTTAAAGGCCAGATGGCAATTAATAAAGACATTGTTCTCAAAGCCCGGGAGACTAGCATTTGTGTTATATAAGGGATATATACCTTGTAAAGCTGTGACTAAAATAGCTTGAACTTTTACCATTAGAAGAGGAAAGCACAATGCTAAATGTTAGTAGTGTGAGTTGATTGCTATTGACCATGTTTGTCCAGTAAGCATCAGAAAAAGCTATGCACAAAAATAACTTTCCTGATTTTGCCGGTAGTAACAATAAAAAATAAAATAAGTCCACAAATTCAGGCATATATGAGACTGAAAAGGACAATTGCTTTTCAATCTCAAAAAATAAAAGATAAGCAAAACTGCTACGAAAAATAAGGACTAATTGAAAATCAGGCTGAGTAAAGGATGAAATCAAAGGTATATTCATCACACCATAAATTAAATCTGAATGACTTGAAGTGGTGACTCACAGATTTTTTCAGTAATAAGATGGCTCCAAAAAATAGATTAAAATATTTGGGAATTCCACAAATTTGTAGGCTCAATGACGAGAAAGCAAAGATATACAGCAAATCTTAGAAAGATGTCTATAAATTATTTTTTGTTATTGGTGTATGAAACTGGATTCAAATAGATAAGAAGTCTTTGGTTTAGGCTAACTGCTAAAGCAATTTCTATTCTGACCTTTAAAAACCATCTGTACTGGTTTAAGTCTTAATATGATTTTTTAGTCTACAAACATCTACAGAGAAGAGAAGCAGGCTAGAAACGCTATTTAGCATCCAAGCAGGGCATGTCATCATAATAACAAAAGTTCCTTATGTATATCTTACATTATTTCCCATTTTCAAAGAAAGATTCTACTGTATTAATCCTCTTTGTCATGATATATATTTGATGTGTGAGGACAGATATAAATCTATATATTCGGACCATTGAGTGGCTCCCCTAGTTTATAAACCTACAGATGGAGAGGAGCTACCCAATAGTCTGAATAGATACAAAGATTACAATTTGGTATAGCAAACTATATTAGCCTAATGAGAAAGGGAACAGAACACATTTGTATGAAAAGCTTCCAAAGAGCCAGTAATTTACAAAGTCTTTTTATGGGCAATACCTGGAAAATGTATTAAACATGAGAGTGTAATTTATTTTATACTATAATATTTTTGTTCTATTCTAATTCTGAATGTTTTATTGTATACCAAACTCAATTTGAATTATTCATAATAATATATTTTTTAAAAATGTGATGCACTGAGACCTATTTCTGCTTAGAAATTTTCTCAGATGTACAGCATCTCCCTTTTTAAACTAAACAATTGTCTTAGGTCTAATCTGAATCTTATTCCTTAATGGAAGAAAATCATTTGTAGAAAATCATCTTGAAAGATATGGAATTGAAGGAATTGTGTCAGTCTCTATAATTAATATTTAGATATGGTAAATATTTAGACATGGTAAAGCAATTTTGGTCAATTTACCAGGTCTTTGGAGTTTTTAAACATATTTAAGCATGAGCCCTTAACAAGTCTTGAAATATATACTTTGCTTCAATTCTATTTTTAGATACAGAAAATCCCTGGCTTATTAGAACTGTTTCCTTATTCCCTATTATTACCTATGACCACAACTTCTTTGTATCACCTACCATTTACAAAATTTATCCATTTCATAAAATATCCCTCCTTGAAATTCACAGTAAGAGTATATTGGCCTTTATTTTAGTGGTTCCAAAGAAAACAGGGCAAATTCATATATGAAGTCTAATTAAATAAAGGCAGACGGCTACATATTTTCTCTTCCTGGTAGGGACAGATCGGTGTAAGAAGGCTTAAAGTCAACATGAAAGGTTTAGAAAATCACACTTTGAAAAGTAATAGCCAATCTACTTTAGTTATCGTTATAGTTTGATATTTGTCCTCTCCAAATCTCATGTTGAAATTTAATTCTCAGTCTTGGAGGTAAAGCCTGATGGTAGGTGTTGGGTCATGTGGGTAGATTCCTCATGAATGTCTTGGTGTTGTCCTCCCAGTGGTCAGTGAATTCCCACTCAATTAGTTCCCAGGAGACCTGATTCTTAAAAAGAGTCTGGTGCCACCCTCCCCTCTCTCGTTTCCTCTTTCACCATGTGATGCTGCCTCCCCTTTTTCTCGCTATGAATGAAAGCTTCCTGAAGCCCTCACCAGAATCAGATACCGATGCCATGCTTCTTGTAGAGCCTGAAGAACAGTGGGCCAAATACAACTCTTTTCTTCATAAATTACCCAGCGTCAGATATTCCTTTATAGCAATGCAAATGGACTGAGACAATTATTTTCCAGAAATTCCTGGAGTGAGTGTAAACATAAAACAAAGAGACTAAGCAACTGATTCTTGATCAACTTCTTTTAAAGGAGTTCCTAATAATGTCATTAATAAAAATTACAAAAAAAAAAAAACCCTAAGTGGGCTTCTGAAACAAATAATTACAGTGAATTTTTAAAAATAACACAGGACCTATTTGAGTCATTCACTATTGATAAATCAGGTAGTTACTGAGTTAAAATATGCTGAAATTCATATGAAAAATAAATAGTAAAGCCAACAAAATTTATTCAGATTTTTTATGAAATGTTTATGTTTAAATTCAGGGCTTAGGTGAAAGTCAGAACATGAAACGTTTTACTGATTGTAGACGAAGTGAAAGAAATTGTTATCCCCATGCCATAAAGAAAGAGACAGGCATGTCTGACTCCTGTTTATTTTAACTTTGGTACTGAAAACAATTCAAGTTCTGAAACCATGTTCGTGTTATATATATCGGACAAGGGGAAATTATACGTTACATATAGAAGAGCTCATAAAGGATAATAACCTAAAAAAGTCCAATAAAGTACAGTTGTAGAACATAAAGCAGGCAATTAAATGGGAGAATGGCTAATAAATATATAAAATATCTTGATATTTACTATTAATAAAATAATTGCACATGAAAGCATAATTAAAAAAATACACAACTGTAGAATTTGTATATATACAAAAATATACCACAAAAATTATGCAAATAAAATTTGCAATTTTAACTTGTATTTAAAAATACAGGTTTTCTGGCCAGGCGTGGTGGCTCACGCCTGTAATCCCAGCACTTTGGGAGCCAAGGCAGGTGGATCATGAGGTCAGGAGATGGAGACCAGGACTGGCTAACATGGTGAAATCCCGTCTCTACCAAAAATACAAAAAAATTTAGCTGGGCATGGTGGCAGATGCCTGTAATCCCAGCTACTTGAGAAACTGAGGCAGGAGAATCACTTGAACACAGGAGGCGGAGGTTGTGGTGAGCCGAGATCACTCCGTCACACTCCAGCCTGGGCGACACAGCGAGACTCCGTCTCAAAAAACAAAACGAAGCAAAACAAACAAAACAAAAAAACACAGGTTTTCTGTGATAACACACATGCTACAGTAATCCAACCAGATAGTAAGACTTTCTATTTTCATAATAGTTTGATGTGACACTGAGAAGAAATCTGGCTAAAATGTAAAATAAAATTATTAGATATGATTACAAATTGTACATTTAATTTTATGAATTCTATGAAAACTACTAATGTAGCAATTCTGATTCTTCCATAAATGTATTAATATATATTTAATATCTCATAAAGCATTGTTTCAAAAGGACAAACATTGTAAAATGGTAGACTGGTTTCCCACCAGTGTTAAAAGCAATTTAGTCTTTGTCAAGTGCATCTATATTGTTGGTATAGACTTCGGATAAATTTTATAAAACAACAAATTTTTAAATCCAAATTAAAATAAAAATATTGCTCATTGATTTCATAGCAGTAATAAAATAAAATGCACAAAACCATATATGATATGAGATCCCCTTGCTATTATATGGCAGCTGCAACTAATCTTAATTTCCCTTTTTGTAGCATCAAGTACTTGAACTTCTGGCTGAGCTCCCTAGTTAGAGATGTTACTAAACATCCACATAGCTAGGTGTTTTTTTTTTTTTATGATGGTGCTTACTTTTTCTTTACTTTGTAATGTAGGGTTAGTTAATTGGAGGACAACATATAGGGTAATTTCCTTTCTTGGAAGGATTTGGAAATTGATAGTTACTGCTTTGAAATGGCTTTAGAAGTGTCAGGAAACTCTTAAGCCGGCAATTTTTCCTGAAGACATTTGTTTGAGAATATTTGCCAACAAGTAAAACTGTAAAAGGATCTTTGGAGAAGAGCCACTTCAAGCTTTAATTTCACCAATGAGAAACCTGAATGATTAAATTATTTAATAAATTTTACATATTTCAGACATCTTGTATCTCTATTCCAGATCTAGAGGCCAGGGTTATGTTCAACTCATCAATCTTTTCACTCTTCCACACACTCTATAGTATTATTATAGTTCTTTATCCAGTATTGGCACTAACTGTATATTTTTCTTTAATAAACTTGGGAAAATAGTAGAAGGCTGGAACTGGACCAATCTAGTAGAAAGCTGGAATTGGACCAATCTACAGAGTACTTTCAAGAAACTGAAACTTGTAATAATTCAGTCATTTCATTCATTGCAGTCATTTCCACTTTTACAAATATGTGAGATAATTCTATTGTGGAATATGATAGTTATATATATTAATTTATGTAATAAAAACTATTTTTTGGCTACATATCTGACAGAATATAACATAAAAATAAAGCATTCATTACCAGTAAGCCACTGATAGGCAATTTCTGTTTCAATACCCGAGCAATTCTGATTCAATTGCATATTTTCTTATAAATTTCCTGAGTAAATGAGATACAATTCCATTAAACTTTGTTGTAATTTTGGTACTTAGGACTTTTAAAATATGTTGAAAAAAATCATCACAGTGATTTACTATAGGGCATAGGGATACTTTATTTCTTTCCCAACATACTGTAATGAATTGCCAATTTCTCTTTATTTATGTATTAATTTATATTGAGGTAGATGTTTTATCATTTTCACTGGATGTGCAACTAATGATAGAGATGATATATGTTTGTGGATATCAGTAAAATTTTCCTGGTGAATTCTCAGGTTCTATGACAACATTTAACAGTAAACATTTAGATTAGACATTTAAGTACATTACGATTCTTAGGTTTTATAAGATTTATTTATTTAATAAATAACTTGAATCTTAATCCAAATATGTGGCACTTAAAGGTGTAACAGTTCTCATAGAATTTAGCTAGTAATAAAATAAAACAACACAACAGAAGACTGCAAAATTGAACTATAATATTAAAAGTTAGACCAAGGGGAAGGAAACAATACTAACAATGGGATTATCTTATAAGAAAGATAGCCCCTAAAGAATAAGAAACATAAATAAAGAAATGAGGAAATGTTTCATTATTTTTTATTTGCTTAGAAAGGCAAAATATTTGAAAAAAATTTAGTGCTCATTTTTTTTAAGCTCAACATTAATTAATAGAATGAAAATATGTGAAAGGGTTGTAGTCTTTTGTTAGATCAGTTTTACAAAAGTGGCTGCAATGCATGATGAGAATTTTAAAAGCTGCTTTTATTTTCTGAGAGCAGGAAGTCGGTGCATGCAGTGAAGGAGTGACCTCAACCATATGAGGCTATTGTTAGTATAAGGAATCATGAAATACATTAGGCTGTGTAAGTAAACACATTAAAAGTGAAAATAAAAGAAAAAAATTTTAAGTGTTTCAATATCAAAACAAAATAACACATGGCTTTTCTTCACTAATACTCACCAGTCTTTGAGGCAAAGATGAACTTACGAAATATAAAGAAAGGTCGCTCAAGCAGCTGAGCATCTTCATGAGACCAGACTGTAGCTGTGGTTTTAAATGAGGGCCTTTTGAGCCAGGACATGCTTTGCTTCAGTGCTTGGAAGAGCAACTTTGTTTGAAGGTGACCTAGGAAAAGACGCCATATAAAGAGCCCTGTTCTGTTAATGCTTCCAGAGTGATAAAGATATCAAAGTGCTAAAAACTTATTAGAAATTCAGTTCACTTTCAACTGCTCTACAAAATTTATATATCCTGCCATCAACAAGAGGATCAAGTGAATTGTGAAGATTTGGTACTTAGCCAACATGTAATCTTTGCTAAATTTTATATATATATATATATATATATATATATATATATATATATATATATATATATATATAGACATTTCTTTATTTCCCAGAGAAGCTCTCTTGTGTGACTGGATCAAGATCTATAATTTTAATGTTAATTGTGAAAAGGACATTAAGTTATATTCTCAGAAATGTTAAGATGGTGTTAAAAGCAAAACCTTAGCTGAATTAAATTTAAAAGACTTTAATTGAGCAAAAAACAATTTGTGAATCGGGCAGCCTCCCAAGCCAGAGCTGGCTCAGAGACTCCAGCACATCTAGGTGGTAGAAGATTTATGGACAGAAATAGGCAAGTGACATACATGGAACTGAGGTACAGAAACAGCCTGATTGGTTGTGGCCAGGCATTTGCGTTGTTTAAACACGGTTTCAACAGTTGGCCATGTTTGACTGGCAAAAACTCTATTGTCACAAGAGTAGGCTACAGTGTGTTTATGACCCTAGCTTACAGTTCATGATGTACAGAGAAACCTTTAGGCTGAACTTAAAATATGCAAGGAGGCAGCTTTAGGCTAAGCTTGATTTAACCATGGTAAATTTTATTCTATGTGGTTTTACTATAGTAAATTAATAAATACAATATAAAGTTTAAATTATACATTTAAATATGTTGACTTTAAACTATATTTTCCAATTATTGATGTATAGTGGAGACTTTTCTTTCAGTAAAAGTTCTTAGAAGTTCCACATGATGCTTTGCCTTAACTACAATGCATCATCTATAGTTTCTGGTTCTATTTAAGTTTTCTTTAACTTAAAGAACTTTGCAAAGGAATTTTAATGACAAATAGTTTTAAATTTTACTTTTCCCCCTAAATATTTTACAGTAATCTTATCTATATCAGATTTAAAAGCAGCTTTTAATTTTTTTTCAGGGCTGAACAATTTAATATTTGAACTCCACTTAATTAATTGAACTTAGATTTTTAAGGAAACAAAAGCCATCATTTGTCAATTACATTTTTCATTCACATAACACTTTAATAAATTATGTAAGTAGTCAAATAATTCAACTTCAAATATCATGGGGATTAAGTTTCAGCAGATGAATTTGTATAGGCCATAGGACACAAATATTCAGTACTAGGAGTAAGAGAGAATTTATTATAGTTAGCCACAAAGTATAAACCTAAATTTCACCAAGAATGACAATTTGATAACATTCTTAAATTTAATTGTCAATACACCCACCTTTTCCTTCTGTACTTTTCCTTCTGTACTTTTAAAGTAATACCAAATCAGCAAACACACTTAAAGTTTTTACTTAGAAACATTATCTAATTAAAATTATTCAATTACAAAAGAAGAAGCTCAATCTAACATTTTTTTTCTAATTCAATATATATATTTTTTTCTTTTTAATGCAAGAAATATTTGAATTTAAAGGTAGTGGTCTGCTATAGTTTGTACTTTTCAAATTTAGTAGCTGTTCATTAGTTTATCAAATGACTGATAATTCATGAATGTGTAAAATGATTTGTTCTACATGTCCTTACTATTTTTGTTATCTAAAAATGCCTTAGTCAGAAAAGACTGACAGTATGGGCGTAGGGTCTGAGCAAACTGATCCTTGACTTATTCTAATTTCATGGTTATTAATGTAGGTTGGCCAATCTTTGTGGGGGATTTTTTGTTTTTTATTTTTTGAATTATTTATTTTATTAAAGCCAAAATTGACAAAGCCTTCCACTCAAAGACCTTTATGAGATAAAGTCCACACTACATGGAGGAAAAACAAAGAGAGTGGTACACAAATTGAGCATAATGGGGAGAATGGAGGTAAAGATCAAAAGAGTGTGGGTAGGGAGTGGGGCAGGCAGGACATCAGAGCCAGGAGAAAACCACAGAAGAGGAAGTTTGTGAGGTAGAAGAAGCTATTCTGAAGATAGCCTCCTCCAAAAAGTTTAGTAAAACTAAATTCACATAAACTCAAGCCTCAGAAAAGTTTTTAAGTTAAAATCTCGAACAAGTTAATGTAAGTTAAAATAGAAAAAAAGAGCAGAAAGTAAGTGAAATGCTGTAGTTGGTGTGCTCTTTTATTCTACTTAGTTAATGGTTGCTGGTACTAAGCAATACCAATGATATATTCTTTCTGCCTCTACCTCTGCATGTTATATGCCTGTATTTCTATACCAGTAGTGTTTTTCTTAATGGTTACTTAGGATAAGAGTGTGAAGAAGACCAAAAAAATAAAAACTCAGCAAATGCATTTTTATTAACTAGGAAAGAACTTACTTATAGTTAAAATTAGCTATTTCATGTATATCCTGAGAAATGTTAAAATATGAATCAAAGAGGACACCTTGTGTCGGTGAGGGGGAGGCTGCTCCCCAAATCCCTAATCCACTTGACTGTTAGTGTTTCAATTTTCTTCCTTTGAACAGAGGAAGGGGAGTCTGAATTTATTCATTCCCACTATTCGCAGTCTTTCCCACATTATACCTGCAACTGAATGCCTTGAATAATTAGATGCTACAAGGTCCAAGTCAATGTGGCAAGGCTAATCCATGAAAATACATAGTTTACTTATCTGGTTTATAAAAATAAATAAATAAATAAAGTGAAAATACCCTGTGTGATTCTCAAAAAGTTCTTGATGGTACAAGTCAATACAATCTCTATTTGTAAAACGTGTTCTTGACTCAAGATCGTATCTTTTATCAATTGCACAACTCCTTCCCAGACTCTTGTATGGGTTAATGCCATAACCCTACTTGACTAGGTTCTTTTTCTTTCTCTTAGCTTACATTATTTTGTAATATAAACTATGTAAACTTTGGGTAATTTTATTTCTGCAAACTGAAAATCTCCCCCACATCTCTCCACCTTACTGACTACAGCAACTCAGCACAGTGTTCAAATGTATGTATACTTTCAGGCCTAAAAATTATGTTATTTATATTTGGTCTTTATGCCAAAATTAATATATTGTTTTTTACATTACTATGTGTATAAACCTACATGGTACCACATTTTAAAAAATACAATAATTTCTTATTATTTTTCTTATCGCTCTCCATTATTGACCTGGACAAATTTGTTTGCTTTGTGAGAATTTGATTATCTTCAAAATTAATAGCAAATTGTAAACTCTATCGTCTATGAGAATCTACAAAGGTGTATAAACTTTTTAGGTCCATGATTTACTTAATTAGTTTATTTTCACAATTCTGTTCTCTGTTTTTTTTTTTCTTTTTTCCAAAAATATTACCAAGAAAAAGGAAGACACTCTGTGGGAAAATCATGAGACTCATATGATACTGACAAAATATATTAATGTACTTGCTCTCATCCACAGTTTTGCTTCTTGTGATTTCAGTCATCTGAAATAAAGTACAATAAGATATTTTTAGAGACCACATTCACATAACTTTTATTACAGTATATTTTTATATTTATTTTATTATTATCATTTTTTATCTTTTATTATGCTGAATTTATAAATTAAACTTTATTATGTGTGTATATATACATTGGAAAGAACATAGTATATAAGGTTTGGTGTTACTCATAGTTTCAAGCATTCCCTGACACTTTAAATGTATCCCCTGCAGATAAGGGGAGACTTCAGTAATTCTGAAAGAAGAAAGTATAAGTAATACAGGTTATGAGTCAGTACAACAGTGTACTTACAGCCTACCATGAAATAAATGTTTAAATAGAAAAGTATCCAAAAAATCATGAGAATTGCGTCCATATCCAGGGAATGTTCTATACAAATGTGTGACAAGATCTTATTTTAATATAGCTTATTTAATTTTTACAGTAAAACTTTGTTACTTATTCCTCAATATAGAACAATTTGGAATAAATCATCAGAAAAGGAAAATCACAATAAAGTTGGCTGAGGCATACATCTGTTGTTTTTACATCCTAGAGGAGAATTTTCAAGATAATGGGTTATAAACTGTATCATACTGAAGGAGGATATTGTGCTTGCACCTGGTGTGTCCCGAATTCTTGTCTGAGAGGAATGAGGTCATGTGGACAAACTGAAGGATGGTAAATGTGGAAAATTTTATTGAGTGATGAAAGTGACCCTCAGTAGAGAGTGGAGAGCTCGAAAGGGGATGGAAACGAAAGCCACTCTCCCCTGAAGTCAAGCTGCCTCTCTGCCTCTCTCTTCTGAAGACAAGTTGTTTCTTCCTGACATGCAGCCACTTCTTCCTCTTGTCCAGCTGCTTCCCCTCTCTGCTGGCTGAGTCTGGGGTTTTTATAGGCACAGGATAGGGCAGGGTAGGCCATTGGTAGTTTAGGAAAAGGCAACATTCAAGAAGGAAAACAGTGATAGAAATTCTTACTTTGGCCTGCAGGTTTCAGGAATTTTGTCTTGAAGGTGGGATTTTGCCAGGGACCCACCATTTTCTGCCTTGAATATCTCTGCCTCCTGCCTTTATTATTGTATCAATACTAGCACACAGGTTTTGTTCAGCTTACACTGTTTTCGAATCACAGTGTGTTTAAAATGGAATATATCACATAAATATTTATCTGTCTACTGCCAGAATTCTATTCTTTCCTGATAAACATTAAAAGTTTTGTCAGCATATTTCTTTTTTTCTTTTTTCTTTTTTTTTTTTCTTTTGAGACACGGTGTGTTGCTGTGTTGCCCAGGCTAGAGTGCAGTGGCCTCAATCACAGCTCACTGCAGCCTCCACCTCCTGAGCTCAAATAATCATTTCATCTCTGCCTTCTGAGTAGCTGGGACCACAGGCATGTGCCACCACACTGGCTCATTTTTAATTTTTATTTTTCTATAGACACGAGGTCTTGCCTAGTTACCCAGGCTGATTTCAAACTGTTGGGCTCAAGCCATCCTCTCACGTTGGCCTCCCAGTTTTGGGAGTACAAGCGTGAGCCACTGCACCTGGCCTTGTCAACACATTCAACATGATGACAGTCAACTTGAGCTGAGATGCTGCTGTTTTAGATGGGCCATGCTCCATGGATCCCATGCTCCCTTTTCCTCCAACATTGAGACTATTTTCTGTTCATCTTTACTGCCTTGAATTCATGACCCTTAGTCTACAGGTGTTTGAGAGTATGAATATTAATTTCAAACTACTATTTCTACTTCTTCAGGTGAAGACATAGTCAACGATAATTGATACTTTTAAGAAGGTGCACTCTTTCATAATCAATAAAACTTTAAATTAGCCTTAGTAGCATTAAATGACACCTTTGAATTAAGTTTTCAACAAAACAAATAAAAATTTTCTGTTTAAGGTAATCAGAAAATTCAATTAACCTGGACTATTGAATAAACACTAGCGTTATTAAAATGTTTATTTTTTAGGAATAAATGATGTATTCAACATACAAGTCAATTTTAAAAGTAAAATTTCTATAAGAAAAATATATCTTAAGTTTATTATAATTATATATTTCAAATATATTTTGTTTTAACGTTAAGTGTAAAATTAAAAGTCAAGTTTGAATATATAGATATGTATTTAATTATTAACTATTTATTAAATTTCTAACATACATATCATATCATTTAGACACAACAAACCTCCTGTGAATATCCAGACTGTTTAGGGTATAAATTACTCTAAATAAGTGTCATTTTAAAACTGCTAACAATGTTTTTTCACAATTCATTTAAATGCAGATTATCATTAAGAATTTTCATTATTAGGGTGTGCTGTAATAAAATTAAGACTATACATCCTACTGATGTGAATAAGTTTCTTCTTTGAATGACCCTGGACTATTGTGATTTCAGGCTTTCTAGATATTATTTATACAGAGTATTCTTTCAATTTTACATTTAACTCCTACTTCTCATCTTCTCATATGCCAGAACAATTATTATTTTCTACCACTGAGGCTCTTTAAATTTATACAAGTAATACATTTTTACTATCAGTATTGTGATATAAAGACTGTCATTGAGAGTCTTTTTGACTGTCTAGCACTCTGTTAATGAGTTTGTAAGAAAACATGGACAAATGTTGTGTTAGTGCACCAATTTTTGTTTTAAGTTATGGTTTTTCTATAATAAGAATGTGAAGAAAGTTTTGGATTCTAAATTTGGAATTATGAATCTTTATACTTATTTATTTACACTAACAAGATTAAGGATAGAGGAAGCGTGCCTTGAATGTAAAGCTAGAAACAAGACAACACAATTTAAAAAATTACAAAATCTAAGTGTTTTGAGCTTATACTTGCGCCTACTAAACTGCTCCTCAAACGGCAGAAAGATAAAGTAGAAAAGTGAAAATGCTGAAATGAGAAGACCTTTGTGGGTTTTTTATTTTGTTTGCTTGTTTTGAGACATGTTGTCACTCTGTCACCCAGGCTGGAAAGCAGTGGCATAATCATCATGGTGGCTCACTGCAGCCTCCACCTTCTGGGCTTAAGTGATCCTCCCACCTTAGCCTCCTGAGTATCTGGGACTGTATTGCATGGGCTACCGTGCCTGGCTAGTTATTATTATTATTATTTGTATAGATGAGATTTCTCTATGTTGTCTAGGCTGATCTCAAACTCTTGGGCTCAAGCAGTCCTCCACCTTGGACTCTCAAAATGCTGGGATTACAGGCATGAGCTATTGCCCCACCAAAGACCGGACTTTGAATCTTCAGTATGATATTTACTAACAAGGACCATAAGGAAGATATTTAACATCTCCTACCCTTGATTTACCTACCTGTGAAGTGAACAGAAGAAAGACCTCATAAGTTTGTGAAGATGAATAACTTTTGTCAAAATGAATAAACAAAATAATTAAAATCAAAAAGAAAACTCTAAGGTGTACATTTAGACAATTGATTTATTTAGCTCTTTTTAAATAGAAGTTTTTAAAAATAATTGCCTGACATTTGCAGTGTTAGTTGTATGTGCTGACAACTTGAAAAACCCACGTATCATCTTTTAGTCTCTTTCAGTAAAGTATTGTTTACAATCCTTATCTGTTGAGGTATTACAAGGATTAGTATTTGTAAAATGTTTTAAAAGCCCTTTGTTAGGTATAAAAATCATTGCACTAGCATTTTTCCTAATCCACAGTAAGAGATATGCATGGGTGTTTATTATTAAGTAAATGCTCTAGATAATCCAATTTAGTGAGATTGTAACGGCTGACTGGTTAATACAAATTATATTCCCGTAATACCTATTGATAGGGAATTTTATATGAGAAAGTGAACAAAAAGAGTTGGTGTAATAAAGCTGGGGTCTGAACAATAGAGCTCAAGATGATTATCTACAAATAATCTGAAAAGATATTTTATTTGATACACTACAGGTGCATCTTTTTCCTGACCCTGATATTTAGAATTAAAACTATCATAAACAACAATTTTAACTAGTTTTTAGGCTCAGATAAGAATGACTCGGCCGGGTGCAGTGGCTCACACCTGTAATCCCAGCACTTTGGGAGGCTGAGGCGGGTGGATTGCCTGAAGTCAGGAGTTCGAAACCAGCCTAGCCAGCATGGTGAAACCCTGTCTCTATTAAAAATACAAAAATTAGCTGGGCGTGGTGGCAGGTGCCTGTAATCCCAGCTAATCGGGAAGCTGAGGCAGGAGAATTGCTTGAACTTCAGAGGCAGAAGTTGCAGTGAGCTGAGATGGTGCCATTGCACTCCAGCCTGGGCAACAGAGTGAGACGCTGTCTCAAAAAAAAAAAAAGAAAGAAAGAAAGAAAGAAAGACTCATGCATCCATATGTCTGATTATTCCTATATCCACCATTTTACATTTTACCATTCATAGAAATCCTTGACTCCTTACTTTGTTAACAAATTGAACAGTGATTAAAAATACAACATAGAAATGAAAACAGTAGAAATTTTAAGTCAAAAGAAAATTTAATTTCTTAAGCCTAACCAAATAAGAAACAAGAACTAAATAATTCTATACAATTGGTTGTTGGTAATTAAAACAATAACAATAACAACACTAAGTTCCCTTGTAGGGATAATATGGAAATAGAATTATCAAATTTATACAATAAAATGTGTTTCATTTTAGGTTTCAAAGAAGAAAGCGGAAAGCAAGCTTAAGGCACTAGCAAGCATCAAGTAGAATAGAACATTGCAAAGGCAAAAGGTGAAAATAGCTTTATCTCTCAGACACAAACAACTATCTCAATCTCTATTTTGAGTGTATCATTGGTGATTTCAAATGTGCAGAAAGAAGCATTCTTAATCATTACTTGATCATGAATATAATTTCAGAAATAATCACCTTAGAAAGCAGGCATCTTCACCCAAAATTAAGCCTTACGTTAGGATAGTAAGGTTCAATCTTCATGGAAACTGGTCTGAGATAAAAGAAGTTAAACTGAACATCAAGAGAATTTTGCTCTAGTTTCATGCTTTTCAGTATTTGAGTGATCTTGGAACATTCCTTTACCTTCTCTGCCTCAGTCTTCTCATGTGTGTCAGGGATGATAATAGCTATATCCTCTAAAATCTAAATTACTAGATTGTTGTTGTAATATAGTGATATAATGAGTATCCAACTGCTTAAAAGCTGAGTATAATGTGTACCTTATTTAAACCTGATACTCATTCATTTTATATCATAGTAACACATTTGCCAGTGTCTTACAGCTTATTATTGAAAATGAAGCTGTTATTAGCCATCATTGTCCATGTCTTACATTTGATTGCATTTAAGTTAGCAACTGACTAAAGGAGGGAAAACTACTAACTGGACAGTAAGTAATATGAAATAAAAGTAACTCTAGCCAGTGTTTCAGAGGAAGCAATAAAAAATGAGAATTGTGTGGCTAAATTTGCAAGTATGTTCCCCACAGCATTGGTAACAATATGAGAAATAAAGACAGTAAAATCTAGATGAAGACAAATAAAAGGAAAATGTCAAATTAAAAAATTAAAATGGTAGTTACTACCACAACCGATTTTTAATTATTTTCGTATGTATATACAACGATACTTTTTAGGTATATGGACATATGTGTACTTATGCATATATTCATGTATAAATATACACATATGTATATGTGTATGTGTGTATAAGAATCCCTGTGTGTACTGTGTTTCTGTGTGTATGAAGGGGTTTCACCTTAGGCAATTGTGTAAACTGGTTATAAAGTCTCCATAAGGTAAAGTTAATGCTACCAGGACTGATGTTGGAGCTTGAAGTTAGTAAGACAGACCAGTAAGGAAGAGAAGATAAATTGGAAGAGAAAACTACAGAATGGAATCTGTAAACTCAAACTGGAGCTCACATGGATGGGCTGAAACATGCTTCAGGTCTATTCACATCCTTAGACTTGCTGGTGTCCTGCAGACGCTGGCACCTAATAAATTAGGCTAAGTGCACTCTCATTTCTCCAAGAGGCAGAAAAGCTGAGGAAGGATCAAGGAGAAGGTAGAATATTTGTAGATATGGACATTGCCTCACTCTAATAGGTGAATCCGTGGATAAACAACAAAATGTGGATAAACAACAATACAACATGGTTGAGTCTTTACTTCCACCCTCCAAATCTCCCACTAAAATTTCATCTGAGGCTCATGCTAACCAGAAGCATGTAGGAGAGACAACTCTGAGAAATTCATCGCAGACTGAGTTGACACATTACAAAACTACAACTTAATACAGGTAACTTCGACAGTATACTTCCAGTCCCCTGAATTTGTCTCTCTGTTATTACCATAAATTTTACTGCTAGATATGCTACAACTCATATAATTTTTTATTATTTTTGCTTTAAAGCAGAAAATTTTATTTTAAGACTTTATAGAAAAATGGAAAAATGGTTTGTATTTAACCTATTTTTTTGTGCTCTCTATTCTTTTGTGTTGATGCAAATTTCCATCTGGTACCATTTTATTTCCTCCAAAATTATTTCCTCTGACATGTTTTCCGGTAAAATTTCTTGACTTTTGTTCTGAAAAATTATGTTAGCTTTGATTTGTATTGCAATAAATTCTCCTAGGTTTTATTCACCTGATAAAAACATCCTTATTTTAAATTTGATCTTAAAATAAGATTTTGCTTAGGAAATAATTCTACATTGACATATTTTTAGTACTTTAAAATGTATTTATATGGCATACATAGTTCTGATAAAGAGTATAGTTCAATTTATATTTGTTCCTCCATAAGTATTTACAAAAGACAAATAGATATATAGGTTGAGGCATAAATAAAAGTAGATATATTTTCTAGAGTACTGAAAATCTGAATGTGTATATATACATGTGCATATATTTGTATACAGTGAAATGGTATAGTATCCATTGGAGGTAGATTGTGATAAGTTAGACATATTTTGTAAATCTCAGAGAAGCCACTAAATAAATGACATAAAGGAGTATAGCTAATAAGCTGAAAAAAGTCATTAAACAAAGTTGTCTAAAATCAAAGATAGATGAAAAAAGAAAAAAGAATAGATGGGGAGAAAATAAAACAAGTAGGTGCCAGATAACAAAGCAGCCATATTATTATATATAAATAGTTTAAATCTCCATCTAAAGGCAAAGATAACCAAAATAGAAGAGAAAAATGAAGCCAAACCCCACTGTACGCTGTCTATAAAACCCATTGCCTCTTCTAGGAAAAAATATTTCTATATATTGCATATAAATATTTACATTATAATTAGCATGTTTCCAGTAGTATTAGGAAACATAGATGTGCAATAAATTATTAAAATGTGGGTTTCAGCTAAGGCTTTAAAATAATGTATCAGATACCAATATGATACAAACACCAGATACCAATATGCATTGCCAGATAAGCCACATGTAAATTGGGATGATATTCAGTGCAAATGTACAGATATGCAAATAGCAGTTGTTAACAGTTCATTCTGGTTGGTGGTACCCATGGACTCCTGCTTAGTAAATACTTTTAATATTAATCTTGCCTCTAGGGCTGGCATAAACCAGATGTCAAAAAATAGGCTAGATAATTCTTTTTTTTTTGAGACAGGCTTCGTCTGTCACCCAGGCTGGAGTGCAGTGGCGCAGTCTTGGCCTACTGCAGCTACAAACTGCTAGGCTCAAGTAATCCTCCTGCTTCAGCCTCCCGAGTAGGTAGGACTACAGGCATGAGTCACAACGCCCGGCGATTAAGAAAAAAAAATTAGAGATAAGGTCTCACCATGTTGCCTAGGCTGGTCTTGAACTCCTGGGCTTAAGTGAACCTCCTGCCTTGGCCTCCCAAAGTGCTGGGGTGAGAGGTGTGAGCCACTATACCTGGCCAATGATTTTTATATACATATAGGGCTTAACCAATCAAGAGACAATATTGAAGGATTTATATTTGAAGACATTTTATTTGGCAAACCCTATGCGTTGAGGTTACCAAAACAGGTGAAGGATAGGGTGACTTAATTTATAGTAGTTCTCTTGAGGGCAATTTTACTTTAAGGGGACTTTTGGCAATGATTAGAGACATTTTGAGCATCATGACTTAGACAGGTGTATGTTACTGGCATACCCCATCACAGTGGGTACACTGTGAAATATTCTACCATGCACAGGATCAGCCCCAGTTCCCACAACAAAGAATCATCAAGTCCAAAATATTAACTATGCTGAGATTAACTATGAGATTAATTATGAGAACCCTGTAAACCCTATGCCTAAAGAGGCTTGAATGATATCATTAAGAATGCATTAAATCTACTCCATGCATTTTGGAGGGCAGAATGAACTATGAATTATTCCTGAAAGTCTAAAGAGAAAGCATACAGCTGAAGCTGCCCATGGGGGTAAAAGAATGGCCATAATTTAAAGTTACTGCATCTCAGAGTCTGTTGGAGAAAGAATGTCTGTGTGTCTTCTGCTGCATATCTGTGTATCTCATACCCAAGAGAGCAAATTTGAGATTGTTTTAGATCCGAGAAGACTGCTTGGAAGAGGAATTGGTCCTCAGGGAAATGAAGCTGTAAGTGTATTACAGGAGGCATATGAAAAAAAGATGTTGTTTCATATGATAAGATAGAGACAGCTAAGGTCATTTGCTTAAAAGGAACTTCTTTTAGTGAAGAAGACATTTGTAGTAAAAGGGGTGACTGTGACTAAAATTAACCCCCTAGGCTCCTCAGAAAATGTCATTTTTGAACATCTACTGATGCCAAGCTGCTTTCATGTCTATCAAATGAGGCCCTTCCTGTCCCTTTCTACTTTCCCCTTTTGACTTTCCAGACCGCAAGAGTTCAGGGATTATAGTTAAGAAGCTGGAAGAAGAAGAGTAGATGTGCAAGTTGGAGAGAAAGGAAGATATTGACTACACTCTATCTCTGAGTGAAGTCTTCTCCATTTACAACAAATCAGGCTGGGTCGGTAGGTGGGAGGTGGGTGGGGACATTTCAACTTTCACTGAAATTTACAACTTAGAAAATTAGGAAAGATTGGACATTTTAATTACTTGCCTGAGGGTTTTTTATAACCCAAGTCTGATGAAAACACAAGGGCTACCATGTTTCATCAGGATATGGGGACTGAGTAGCCTTACGGAATAAATGTAAGGGAGGCAATGTTGGGGAGAACAGCTTTCCTTTGTTTATAATTATAACTTGCAAATTATGTTTTGGTGATATGCAGATGGAACCATGTGAAGAGAGAAATCACTGACTCCTACGGGTGTAAGAATTTAGAAAGTATCTAAACTTTGCCTTTTAAATGTTAAATTAAAAACCAAGGCCAGGCACGGTGGCTCATGCCTGTAATCCCAGCACTTTGGAAGGCCGAGGTGGGCGGATCATGAGGTCAGGAGTGCAAGACCAGCCTGGCCAATATGGTGAAACCCCGTCTCTACTAAAAATACAAAAAGTAGCTGGATGTGGTGGTGCACGCCAGCAGTCCCAGCTACTTGGGAGGCTAATGCAGGAGAATCACTTGAACCCGGGAGGCGGAGGTTGCAGTGAGCAGATATTGCGCCACCGCACTCCAGCCTGGGCGACAGAGCAAGACTCTGCCTCAAAAAAAAAAAAAAAAAAAAAGTAACATTTCCATCGTTGTTATAAGTATTTTAACAACTCTATAAAACATAATTTATTTTAACAGGAATTTCTTACGGATGGGAAAACAAAACAATTTGGTAATTTATTGAAGACCATGTGATTAAAATGCAGAGTTAAGACTATAATCCAAATTTTCTGGTTCTAATCTCTTATATCTAAATATTGTTTTCTAATATTTTAACTCTTTGAGGCAATGAACTATAGCATATGTCCATTTGACACTATGCTGTGTATTTAAAAATACACAAAACATACTTTTTTTTTTAAAATTGGTATATTCTCAAGGATAATCAGAAACTGGCCTATCTTGAGTTTGCTCTCTCTCTGTAACACTTCGATCAACAAAATGCTTTATGCTCAGAGCCTTATATTACCCAAGAGACATGTCCCAAATAAGCACTGGTACCAGATGGGATTTCTGTTCTCATTTAGTGTAATCTCTCTAAAGGTAATCAGCATATAATGACCTTTGGAGGGGCTGGTGTTACTTTTGATAGAGTTTAAATCTGAATTCACTGCACACGTCAGTCTCATATTTTCCCCCACACTTCAATCACAGCCAGCAAATTACTGTTTTTGAGTTCTGAAATGGTAAAAATCCTTACCCAAATCACGGTTTTTCCTTGTTCCCTCTGTTGAAGTAACACCATTTATTTTGAATCTTAAATTGTACCCTCAATAACATTCTGTGTTTTTCCTTTGCTGGAATCTAGTCAAAAGCGGTACATAGAGGGAAAGACTCTTCTTTGTAGTTCAGTGAAATTGTGGACCCTATCTTTTATAAGATGTTGTAAAAGAACCCAAAATAACACCAGCAAAACAATTGATAGGTAATATAAAGAACTAAATGAGACCTGAGTGTGTTCACTGTTTGCTTAGTAGCCCTGAACAGTTCAAAGGCTCCATTATTGGACATAATCAACCATCAAACAACACAGTATTTTAACCCATTTGCCTTATATTCATTTAACTCAAACGTTCCATCAGGAAAAAAAAAGGGGGGGGGTCTTTCCTTTGGCTTATATTTCTTGTTAAACACCACTGAAAAAGCAATTTTAAATTAGGCTCTATTGTTTTATTATGCTGAACATAGCATTACCTCATAAAATGTCATGCGATTAAAAATGGTTCTTAAGACAATTAGACAGAGTCCAATAACCTCCCAGCCTGTATAAGTCTAAGATTATTTTTCACTAACATTTATGGTGAAGAACTCCAAAGGACAAAAATCTAATATTTCTGTTTCCAAAACAAGCATCATCAATCTGTTTGAGTAATAATTATGTCAGTTAAACGGTTGCAAAAACATGTTTTTTTATAATAAACACCAAGATAAAAATAGTGGACAAGAAGTAGATTGATTGACATGTCTACTAAATAGACTAATACAAATTTTATTTTTATCTTACATTAGTTGCACACACCAGTTTTTTTCACTCCTTTTGAACAATACAGAAAACAGAAAACAAGAAAACAAAAAATACAGAAAATAAGAAAAATAATCTCCTTTTTCATTAAGGCAAATGTAGGTAAAGCTGCAAAGTTGATCAAGTGTCTGTACATTTCTGTTTCTACTTCCTGCGTCTGTGGCTGCTCAGTGCACCCCTCTTTTCTTTATTCTTTCACAGGAGATACTTTTACCATCCCATTGTTTGCCTAGATATATTTACTTTCTCGATAAATGCAGAGATAAAACAATGTATATGCACACCTTGCGTGGTACACGATGACTTCATAAAGGTATGAAGAGCTTCACTGGAGAAGAAACAATATGAAGTTTGTTTAGAACAAGAATCACAAATGTAGTTATCTCCAGGGTCCATGCCGATCATAACTGAGTGAAGAAGGCTTTTGTACTTTTGTTTTCATGTTAAATCTTTGAAATAAAAACTTGACGTAAACCAGCATACTCATGCATTTTCCTTAAGGCATGAACCTTTAAATTTTATTTATCTTATTTTAATATTTGAAAATATTAGAAAAATAGTTTCTACTCTAAGAATAGTAAAATATGAAAATATCATTTAAACTGATACTAGACAGAATTTGGAGGAGTTCATAAAAGAATATAGAAGAATATTTGAACTGGAATTCACATGATCCTTTATTTAAAAACTGTTTCATTGTAAATCAACAAGTTATAGTTGGACTACAAAGTGATGTTATGAATACAATGTAGTATAATTAAATCAAGCTAATTAATATATCCATCACCACAAATATTTATCATTATTTTGTGGTGAAAACATCTGAAATTTACTATCTTCCTCTTTTAAAGGGGTAACCTTTACTCATATCGAACATACCTTTTTCATGTAAAAATTTAAGACTGGATTGCTTGAGAGCCTAGGATTTCTGAGAAGCCAAAAGTACAGATTTGAAATGAAAAAAAAAAAAACTCTTTTCAAAAACATTGTATTGCAAACTCAATTTTTAAAGCTTACATTACTCATATTCACATGTCTCTCTCTCTGGGTACATACATGCATGTTCATGTGTGCAGGCGTGTGAACATGTGTGTGCATGTGCATGCTTATGATCAGATTTAGCCCACAGGCTAAGGATTTTCAGCTTCTGGACTTGAAAATTAATTTCATAAAACAAATTAAATCATGAATCTATTACCATCACAAGCAACATTACCCAACTTACTACTCTCTAATTTACTGAGTACCTAGCTCACTAGCACTTAAATAAGCCAAGCATATATGTTACCCTTCCACAATTCACCGGTTGTCAACTGTTTAGGACCAGCTAAGGTAAAATGTCTAGTTGGGATGAATATTGAGCACGGGAAGGTTTTGTATAGCAGAAAGTAAAACAGGGCAAGTTGTTTGCATCCTGTTTTCCTGTCACAGTAAATGTGTACTGCCATATTGTTGGGCATTTTATGCCATATGCAGAGAAAATGAAGAACAGAGAACTGAACATTTCTGAATTCATTCAATGTTTAATTATTGCAGTAACTCTAATTGAAGTATGATTTAATTCATTGTCTCATTTATGTTCTTGTGAAGATACTGATACTGAAAATATAATTCCTTGTCACACAGACTTCGGTGGCTTTCTTGGTTGCCAGATGTTTACTTGAATTTTTAACCTTTTATTGATGCATTCCATATATACACAAAACTGAATAAATTATAATTGTACAGTTTGATGAATTTATACAAAATGATCACCTGCTTCACCAGCTCTTGGATAAGTTACTGGGCATTTCTCAATTCCTACAGTAGCCTCTGTTGTGCTGCCATCCAGTTTACTTCCCTAAATTAGTACCAGCACCCTGATTTTTAATACCATAGAGTAGTTTTCAAATCATCTGAACTTCAAATGTTGTGACTAGGTTCTTTCATTCAGTGTTAGATCTGTGAGATTAATCTGTATGATAGCATGTGGGTGTAGCTGGTTCATTATTATTGCTTTGTGATGTTTCCTTACATGAATACATCACCATTTATTTATCAATTTTCTCTTGATTGGACTTTTGTAGTTTTAAGTTTTGACTTTTACAAGTGGTTCTGCATTCACATTCATGCATGTGTTTGGGGAACATATATGTGCATTTCCTTTAGGAAGAAAGTAGACTTGCTGGGCCATTGTCTGCTTGCTTGTCACCTATCTATCTGTCTGTCTCTATCTATCTATCTATCTATCTATCTATCTATCTATCTATCTATCTATCTATCTATCATCTATCATCTATATATCTATCTATCTATCATCTATCATCTCTATCTCTCTCTCTATCTATCTATCTATCTATCTATCTATCTATCTATCTATCTATCACCTAAGCTATCACCTATCGTTGTCTATGGCTTTCTAGTACTGCTGGTTTCCCAAATGCAAGAAGTTAATTGCACTATTTCAGACTGCCAAAGCAATGTATGAGTTCCCATTTCTCAATATTCTTCACAATACTTAGTTTTTAAATTTATCTTTGGTATTTTATTCATTCTAGTGGGTATGTGTTTTAACTTCAATTACTCCTGATGACTAATAAACTTAGGCAATGTGTGATATTATTGCCCATTAGACTTATTCTTATTCTTTGGTGAAATGCCCATTAATGCATTCATGTGTTTAGCTCATACAAACACACACACACACACACACACACACACACACACACACACACACACACACACACAGAGTATTGTGTATTCCAAATTGCATAAAAACATATCAATTTTTTGGCAATTTTATAAGGATTTGATTAATGAGTTAAACATAAGTAACAGCTTTTGTTAAATTTGTAAGGGCAGTCTACTCTTTTAAAAATTGTTTCCAAAATATTAGAAATCACTTTCAGTTGAACTTTTCTGTGCTTATAGTCCTCAAACAAAATTAAAGCTGAGGATCTCAGAAAGTATGCTTATCAACAGGAGAAAATTATAGTAAAAACGACAATTTAAATTTCAATTTACTTTATAATAATTTTGATCACTTAGTCATGTTTCAGATATTTTCTGAGAAACTAGGCAAAAGCCAATACACAAATTTTTACCCCGCTATAAGGAGAAAACTCAAACCAATTCAACTGGCATAACAACTCTCATTCTTATTTGATTTTAAATTAGAAATCAATAAAGAGCATCATGATCTCTCCAAAACTGTCCCTGTTGCCATTATGAAACCCATTTCTGAGTTAAAAGAACCAAGGTCTCCCACAGTGTATAATTTTCTTAAGTTTTAATTAATGTGTATTTTCTACTTCCAGAATGTATTTGATTGCTAGAAGAGATAGGGTGAATGTAAGGTTAAGGATGCAATGGCTTGAATCCACATTGATTTTCTGTGAGCAAATCATTTCTGACAGTTTGTGATGATGAATTACGTCTCATTCAGAGAAGGAAAATATCTCCTTTGTCTCTACTGTTTTCTGACTGTTTGAAAAGCCCCCATGTTAACAGATGTCTTTCAACCAAATGTAAACTGTCTGTAGTTCTAAACTTCATACTTGTAAAGGAAACACATTCATCTGGAAGAAAATAACTCAAGAAGAATTAAAGTAGATTTTTCTTTGACACACCCAACAGCAAGGTTAGTCTCAGATTTTCTGGGTTGTTAAAATTAATTAGTCTTGTTCTAGCAACTGGATACTTTGACAACTATGTTTTTAGAGAAGATATAGAATGGAAGCAATGGAATATGTTAAAGAAAAAAAATCTTCCTCCTTTAGAGCTTATAAATTAGTTTATGATTTTAAACATATTTTGGCATGATATGGAGGCTGGATTATTCTGCACATCACTCACAATAGATACTAGAATCCCGTACCTGTTTTTATAGATTCACTTTATTTTGATTTGGTTGTTTTGTTTCTAGCTGTATTTTGGCTGGTTTTCTAAGATGAAAAATTTTCTAGGAAGATGACATCAGTTTCTAAATAGGTAGACTAATAAACATGTGTGTAAATGTAAGAATGAATAAAATCTCCTTTTCATCCACGATATTTCTCGAGAGCAGAGTGCCAGGCATTGTAAGTTTATGTCATAGGGCCTGCTTGTTACTTAAGAAATGACAGTACAAAACAATAAGTTCATACACAGCTTTTGAATTTCAAAATTATTTTTTAAACAAAAGACAAAGCCAACAACTGTAATAGCTTTCAGGAATAATTTGTGGGTGTTCTCGATCATCACCCATTTCCATATACTGTGTTCTACCATATAGAAACAAGTACTTCACATGAAAACAATGTGCTTGCTAGGAAAAAGCAATAGTTCTAACACAGAAATTACCATAAATAAAAGTATCCTAGCTATTTTCCACCCAGCTAGTCACTCCATGCCCTCCTGCATAAAAACTGTGTGTCACTGAAAATACCCTGTAAAGAAAAACTAAAAGGTTTTATGAATTATAAGAACTTGGCTTTTGGTATATAAAAGCAAAAACTGAAGAGAATTAAGACATAAACTTTATACTGCCAACAACTGGCATGTTCTATCCATGTGACCAAGCTAGGTAAAGAAAGGTAATAGAGAAATGTAGGACAGAACACAGTATACTCTCTGGTTCGCTGAGAAAACTTCTAAACCTCTTGAACCTATTTCAGAAGTGAATAAAGTTAGAAAAGACCGAGAGATTGATGGAAATCTTGTATCAGAGAGGAATGTGCCTATTTCTTAGTTGTGGCATGGAATAGTAAGGTACTCCATACTTCCCCCTAAATTTGGATGTACAAGGGATGTTGTGGTCAGGTGTGTTACCGCAAAATACAGTGCACCTGAGACAGACCATGAATCTCTTAAAGTCCATGCATGTGACTGAAGAAGAGCTAAAGTTTGCTGCGATGCTTTGAAGCACATAGGAATTTTTGAAAGGGATAAAGTCAATGATCAAAAAGATTTATGGTCCTAAAAAGGGAAAGTTACAAAAAAATGCAGGATGGTATGTATGACCAAAGTAATATAAATGCACACACATCTCAGTAGATGCTATATCACTCAGCTATTGCCATGTAACAAATCATTCTTGATGCTTTAGTGATTAAAGCAATGGTGGAAATCAATTTTCACAGATCTGTGGGTTGGCTGGGGGTTATGGGGGTCTGGTTTATATTTATCTGACCTTAATTAGCAATGTTCATGAATCTGAAATTAGCTGGATATTTGGCTAGAGACTGGCCAGCCTAGCCTATGATGACTCACTTGGAATGACTGCGCTCATCCTTGTGTCTCTGACATTCTTCAAGTAGTCATGTTCTTATTTTGGTGGTAGATTCCAAGGAAGAAACAAAAATGGGCAAGCATATTTCCAAGGCTCTGCTTCTTTCAAGTATGTTGCTGTTGTATTGATAAATCAGCTCTCATAAGATGGGATTGTACAGTTACATGACAAAGGATGTGAGTAGAAAGGCATTAGTTGAAGATATTAATCAAGTCTACATCAGATGACAAAGGGGAATGCTGATGACAGTGGACAATGGTTTCCCACCAGACAGTAGTTTACAGATAGTACAAGGGCAAAGGAGGTATTTACATTCCTTTAGCCCAAGAATTTAGATATTATATCCAGACAGAAGTTAGAGAAGACCACGCTGAATTGAAAGAGTTAAACCTGAAAACTAAAAATAATATGTTTTCCTGAAAATTACTAAAATTTTCCCTACAAGTATAATGAAGTTACAAGATAGAGACAATGATAATTTATAGTGAAAAAAATAATGATTTTCAATACTAGGGTAAATGATCTGAAAAGTCTGAGTAATACATCGTTTTCACATGTGTCTGATTTCATTGTAAAACCAAAGATTTAAATTTTTCTGTTAATTTTAATTGACCTGTGTGTACTTTACACAGTACTTTTGCAAAACCAATGGAGTTCTGTGTAAATAAGTTGAAGAAAAGCTGGTTTTTAATACTCTGAATTATTTTATAGTTATCTGATTTTACTTTTCAGCATTACCACCTATTTCAAAGCCTTATTATATGCCTATACAATTAAATCAGCTTTCTGTCTTTGTTTGATCTGTCCCTGGTCCAGCATAGAGAGTTGTAGTAACAGTAAGTTAGCCCATGCACAGCGCTCATACTTGTGACTGACACATAATGACTTCAATTTTATAGTTATTGTGATACTTAATATTAAATTAACCTCAGTCAAAACGCAACCTCATCGACAATGGCATTTTTACTTTTCTGCTTCTACAACTTCGCTGATTCTTTTTCTGCGGGACGAAATGTCACATGCATCATATTAATGTCATTCTTTCATCTCCCACTGAAGCTGCCCAGCTGAAATTCTGTCCACTCTTTAAGGTCCTCTAGGAATGTCATTCCTCCATGAAATGTATCTTGCGTAATAACTACCAGGGAAAGGATTTTCCTCTCTTCTGACATTGTATATTTCATTAGGTTTGTATACATACAAATATAATGTATGCAACCTTGGAAAAGAGGAAAATAGAAATCAAATGAAAAGATGACACATAGAACTAAATCTATTCTTAATTTATATATATATCTATTTTACCCACTGAATATTAAAAATAATTTTCCTAATTTATTTTATCATACTGCATTAGCCAGGGTCCTCTAGAAGGACAGAACTTATAGGCTAGATGTATATATAAAGGGGAGTTTATTAAGGAGTATTGACTCACATGCTCACAAAGTAAAGTCCCACAATAGGCCATCTGCAAGCTGAGGAGCAATGAAGCCAGTCTGAGTCCGAAAGCTGAAGAACCTGGAGTTTAATATTCAAGGACAAAAAGCATCCAGCAAGGGAGAAAGATGTAGGCTGGGAAGATAAGCCAGTCTAGTCTTTTATGTTCTTCTGCCTGCTTTTATTCTGGCCAGTCTGGCAGCTGATTAGATTGTGCCCCCCTAGATTGAGGGTGGGTCTGCCTTTCTCAGTCCACTGACTCAAATGTTAATCTCCTTTGGCAACACCCTTACAGACACACCCAGGAAAAATACTTTGTATTTTTCAATCCAATCAATTTGACACTCAGTATTAACCATCATACATACTAAAATGTTGATTGACAGTTTCTTTTGAAATATTAGAAGAACTGAAGTCACTAGGATTGAATTCCCAAATATCAGGGCTTTCTAGTTTGCTACGGTCCCAATTATTCTCAACTGTATCAGAAGCTATTTACCATTGAAACTGTGCTCTTCATTTTCTACACTGAAGTAGATAAATATATTTATTGTTTCTATCAGGAATGAGAAATTTAAAAGGACATCAAAAGTATTAGGTGTTTTCCTGAGGTCAGGAGTTCAAGACCAGCCTGGCCAACATAGTGAAACCCCACCTCTACTAAAAATACAAAAATTAGCCAGGTGTGGTGGTGGGTGCCTGCAACTCCAGCTACTCAGGAGGCTGGGGCAGGAGAATCGCTTGAATCCGGGAAGGGGAGGTTGCAGTGAGTCGGGATTGTGCAGTGAGTCAAAATACATTCATTCCATTCAACTAACCCCAAAATCTGAACTCATTCCAGCATCAACTCTAAAGTCCAAAGTCTCATCCAAATATCAATGTGAGCCTGGATGTCAGAATGAGACTCGATCTCAATAAATAAATAAATAAATAAAGTATTAGGTGTTTTGAAACAAGGGAGCAAGCATATTTCTTTGTGAGAGGAAAAATATTTTGTGCATGTATAATAAGCAAGCATCTGCTCTGCTACTCTCAAATGTTACTCCTGTAGGCATTTGATTTTGCAACCCATGCTCTGATGATACTAGTCACATATTGTCTCATTTTTCAAATATTCTGTGCATATGGTTCATGTCATCTTCTAGATTATATACTATCTGAGGATAAGAAATAATATTTTTTCATAATTGTAATGCATAGTTTACACTTAATACATGATTGCTTTAAGTAAATTTATATTGACAGATGGTTTTACCTTGTTCATATACGTGTGTATGCATGCATGCGTGTATATATGTTCATACATATACACATAGTAAAACAATAACATAAGTATTTGAGGATTGTAAATTTTATCCTATTTAATGTAGGGATTAAAGGAACTATTATGTGTCAGTTGTAACTGCTTTATAATAATAAATATTGTAATTTTCATTTCTCTTATTATTGCCACTTCTCAATTTCCATTTAGCTATGAACAATTTTGATTTAGATGAAATTTTAGGTAGATGAAGTTCTGTTTAGTAATAGAACATAATATAGCCTTCTAACTTCTAATATCCATTTATGAGCCACCTCTCATTCTTTGGTAATACAATCCCTAGCCTTCCTTATCAACATCTCGCCCTATTGTGATGCTTTTGAGTAGAAAGTGAATCAAGGCCAGGTAAAATGCGGTGAAGTATATTTTTATTTTGGAAGTTTTTTAGCAAATGTTAGTGTGTTCCAGGCTCCCATAAGTGTGTTGAGGTGAAGAAACTTCTTCAATTTAGTATGACTCAACATTTTCCAATGTATTTGACTATAGAGGATTCTTTTTCATACCTATTGGAAATGAAGTCTGGTTCCATGTGGAGTATGTGTGTGCTTGTGTGTGTGTGTGTGTGTGTGTGTGTGTGTGTGTGGTATCTATCACCTTTACCATATGAACATAGCAAAACAACATTGTGAAAATTCAACTCATAGCAATGTATTTAGTTAATGTCATGAAGAGAATTTAGACTCTGGCTAAAAGGCAAAGTGAAGTTTAAAGCTAAGCCAATTATCTTGTAGCGTGACATATAAACACAAATAAAATATAGAATAGATTTTTGAAGTAAAAAAGTAATCTTGATTCTAAAGGATCCAAAATCATTATATAAGTTGAGTAAACTATTAGATGAACCAATTATGGTTCATATTAGATGAATGAATGGTTCATCTAATAGTTTAGTCAACTTATATGGTTCATCTAATAGTTTAGTCAACTTATATAATGATTTTGGATCCTTTAGATATAATATGTCCATATTACAGTTTTATCTATTTTGATTTAGTAAGTGGAAAAACTATCTTTCTGTGTTTTTTAATAGTATTACGCCTACATTTTATTAAGAAACGTTTATAATTTGTCACAAATGTTAAGGGCTATTTCAGAAGATACTATCAGTGGGAATTTCTAAAGAATGTTCCCTAAGGATGCTTCTATATTTATAAATTCTAATGATAAGAGAATTAGGGTTCTTTATAAAAACCAGGCATATGTCCAACTCAGTTTGGGCTGTTATAACAAATTACCATAAACTGAGTGGCTTAAGACACACTGTGATTAAGAAATTGTGGCTTAAGGAATTGTGATTCTTGGGGCTGAGAAGTCCAAGATCAAGGTACCAACAATGTGGTGTCTGGTGAGGCCATGCTTCCTGGTTTAAAGACGGCAGTCTTCTCCCTGTATCCCCATAGAGTGGAAAGCAGAGAGAGAGGAAGTAAGCATTCCTGACTCTTTTTATAAAGGTGCTAATTCTATCATTAGAGCTCTACCCTCACGCTCTCCTAAAAGTCCATCTCAAAATACCAACATATTGGAGATTAAAGTTTTAACACATAAATTTTGGGAAGACATAAACAGTCAGTCTATTGCATTCCACCTCTGTCTTCACAAAATTCATGTTCTTCTCACACTCAAAATACATTCATTCCGTTCTACTAGCCCCAAATCTGAAGTCATTCCAGCATCACCTCTAAAGTCCAAAGTCTCATCCAAATATCCATGTGAGAAGTATTTGTTGTTTAAGCTCTTAGCCTATGGTCTTCTGTTATATCAGTCCAAAGTGACTAAGACCGAAATTGGCATGAAGAAGTGGGGTGCTCCTATACCAAATATCTGAAAATATGAAATTGGCTTTGGAACTGTATAATGAATGGGAAGAGACTGAAAGAGTTTTGAGATACATGTTAGAAAAAGCTGACATTACTGTAAAGGGATTTTGAAAGATTATTCCAGTGAGCACTCAAGAAGAAAAGAGAAAAGCTATAAAGAAAGCTTCTGTCTTCTTAGAAAATATGTAAATAATTGTGTACACAATATTGGTGAAATTAAGGGCAACTCTGATGAGGTCTCAGATGGAAGTGAGGAACACTTTATTTGACAATGGAGTAAAGGTGATCCTCGTTATAAAGTTGCAAAGAACTTGGCTGAATTGTTTTCATGTTCTCGTGTTTTGCGGAAGGAGAATTTGCTAGTGATGGAATTGGATAATTTAGGTGAAGATATTTCTAAGCAAAGTGGTGAAAGAACAGTTTGATTTCTTCCGATTGCTTATAATAGCATGCAAAAAGAGAGAATTGAATTGGAGATATATATATATATATAAAGTAAAAATGAACTTAAGGATTCAGAAAATTTTCAGCATGTTCATATTACAAAAAATGAGATAGTATGTTTGGAACAGAACACTAAGGGTGTGGAAAACTAACCTACTGAAAGATTAGTGTGGGTGTGAACCATAGAATAAATTAGCTATTTCAACAGAAGCCAAGAATAGAGATGGAATTATATCAGCAGAAATATTGCCAGCTGGAACTGAGGAAACAGCAAAAATGGGATAAAATACTGGAAGGCTGTGAATGTGTACAGTCCTTCAAGAAAAGAGAAGAATGATCATAATGGTGAGTCACAGACCTTTGGACCACTGCCTAGGTTTCAACAGGACAAACAACCTCCAACAGAAACCTTAGAGTTAGGGCTGCCAGCTGAACCCTGGGGGAACAATTTTTACCTAGTGGAGCTGTGTGGGCAGGACCCCAGCCGACAACCATATCATGAACAATGTCCCACTGAGCCTTGCAGGTAACAATGCTACCCCATTCGGCCTGAAGGGCAGAGCATCAAACCAAAGAGGATTATTCTCGAGCCTTAAGATTTTACAGAATTTGCCTTGCTAGGTTTTGGATTTGCTTAAGGTCTGTCATCTCTTTCTTTCTATTTTTTTTTTTTTTCCTTTTGGAAGGGAAATGTCTATCCTATGCCTGTACACCATTGTATTTTGAAAGCATGTAACTTTTTGGGGGAGTGGATTTCAAGAGTTCACATCTGGAGAAGAATTTGGCTGCAGGATGATTCTTGCTCATGTCTGATTTAGATAATATTTAGATGAGAGTTTGGACTTTAGTTCATGTGGGAAGGAGCAAGCTTTTGGGATTACTGAGGTGGAATGAACATATTTTGCATGCGAGAAGAACATGAACCAGGGTGTGTTGCACAGGTTGAAATTCTATGAACTCCCTAGCCTCTGGAACTGTGAAAAATAGATTTTGTGTTTTTCTTTCTTCTTTTTTTTTTTTTTTTTTTTTTGAGACAGAGCCTCCCTCTGTTGGCCAGGCTGGAGTGCAGTGGCATGATCTCAGCTCACTGCAACCTCCATCTCCCGTGCTCAAGCAATCAAGCAATTATTCTGCCTCAGCCTCCTGAGTAGCTGGGATTACAGGTGTGTGCCACCACACCTGGCTAATTTTTGTATTTTTAGTAGAGACGGGGTTTCACCATGTTGGCCAGGCTGGTCTTGAACTCCTGACCTCAGGTAATCCACCCACCTCGGCCTCCTAAAGTGCTAGGATTACAGGAGTGAGCCACCACGCCAGACCCGATTTTGTTTTTTCAATAGATTTGTTTAAGCCTATGGTATTTGTTACAGAAGCCAGAAATGACTAAGATGACATATTAAAAATCACACTTTATATTTTATAATCTAAATTATCTAGATTCCGTGCAAATGTTTAAAAATCATATTGTCTGTGATCTAGTCAACTGAATATTCTTGGGTTGCCATCAACAAGATTGTATCAAATTACAAATTTCATGTATTTTAATTTCCTGGAGAGCACAATAAAAGAAAACATAAAATTTCCTTTGTCTGTCTCTCTCTCTCTCATTTTACTTTTATATCAATTTTAAAAAAATATGATTTATGAGATTACCCAAATTTGGCTGGATATGATTGTACACATACAGATTAAGCTTGACTTTAAATAACTCTGAAGGATGTTCAAGGGAAGTGAATTATTTATCTCTATATTCCCAGTGACTGGAATACCATACCACCTAGCAGGTGCTTGGCAGTGTTCCATGAATGTTTCCACTGCTGTGATCCTTGTTTCAGCCTATGGAACCTGGAGGCTCACTTTACTCCTCTCTCTCCCCCATTCTCCTCCTTTAGCTAGTCACCACACTCTGTCCACATGGCATTCTGAATGTTTTTAAAATTCATTCACTTTCCCATTGGCTCTTCCTTGGTTCAGTCCTTAAGTCACTTTTTCCCTTGATTGTTTCAGCAGTCTGCTGTCTGTTCTTTCTTACTTCACCTTCTTGAAAAGACTTTTGGAGCAATTGGAATAAAATGAATGTATTTTGCATATAGGAAGGACATGAACTTTGTGGGTAGAAAGGTACAATGCTGTGGATTGAAGGCTCTAATCCATCCCCCACACCATTGCATACCTGATAGCACAACTTCCTATTGGATGACTCCACTAAGGCAATCACCAGACTCCTGAGTCTGGCACACAAGGCCTCCACCACCTAAGCACTTGATTAAGATCTAGTATTATTATTATAAGTGATATTACCTGACCTTTGTCTCTTCTCATGCCTTGCCAACCTCCGTCTCATTCTTCATGCTCCAAATACCGTCACTTAGCATTCTCCCCAGAATGCATGCAGTTTCACACTTTCAAGCCTTTGCTCTGCAGTGTTTGACATGTGAAGAATCTTTCCCCACCTTCACATTAGGATTTCAGGACACTTTATCATCAGCCTGTCTGTAAAGACTTCCTACCTACTTGGTCCCATGGCAGGATAAACAGCCTCCTTCATTTGATGGAGGTTACTCAATCCTACTAGCACATGTACTACAAGAGATTACATTTGTCTGTTTACTTTTCTGTAAACTGTTTGAGGGCAGGAACAGTGTTTTATTCTTCTTTGTCTCCTCAGTGCCTTGGATGTAGTACATGATCAATGAATGTGTTGGTGAGCTGTTGTGAAAAAAATAAACAAATAATAAAAGAAAATAAAATGATTTAAACTGAGAACTCCAATTTTCTCATTTTATCATAATGTTATCATTATGATAACATAATGATGGCAGTAAAGGAAAAATAGGTTGTTTCTGCCAATGCATATAGAAATCAGTCCTCAGTCAAAAAAGTTGAGTGGATCTCTCTCCAGATCTCTGGAGTTATTCCTTTTTCACAACTTCACTGTTTTATTATACTGTCCTGCCATTCTATCTGCTTTAGTCTCAAATTTCAATATCTGTCTCCTCAGTTTAGTGAGACAACTAAATTCTTGTGGGTTTCACTTGCTGCTGACATGGCTTGGAAACTGACTCCAGGAAGCAAGCTGATGCAATCTTAGGGCTGGCCTTCTTCTTTACTTTTTTTTTTTTTTTTTTGAGACGGAGTCTTGCTCTGTTGCCAGGCTGGAATGCAGTGGTGCAATCTCGGCTCGCTGCAACCTCTGCCTTCCTGGTTCAAGCGATTCCCCTGCCTCAGCCTCCCAGTAGCCGGGACTACAGGCACGCACCACCACGCCTGGCTAATTTTTTGTATTTTAGTAGAGATGGGGTTTCACCATGTTGGCCAGGATGGTCTCCTGACCTCGTGATCTGCCCGCCTGGGCCTCCCAAAGTGCTAGGATTACAGGCGTGAGCCACTGCGCCCGGCCTGGCCTTCTTTTTTAACTTTCTCTCAGTAATCAGAGCCCACTGCCTCTGTCTAATGTCAGAAAATTGCTGTTTCATATAGTTTATCTTTTTTCAGTCATTTAATGTGTCAAGAAGAATCTACTCTCTCTTTCATCTTTGCCTGTGCATACATTTTTGAAAGTTAAACTTCCTTTGCATCCTGGGAGAAACTCTATGTGGTTTATATGCGTTATATTTTTATATTATATTGCTGGGTTTATAATCAAATTTCTGCAAGCCAATACAAACAGAACAACTTAAAAGCAGCCTATGAAGAAAGATACATTATGTACAGAGAAACAAAGAAAAGAATGTTAAAACTTCTCATCACAAACTATAAACCAGAGGATTCTTGCATCAATACTCATGAGAGTTATCGATTTGTAGTTTTGTTTGTTTTATCTCATAATGTCTTTGTCTAGTTCTGGTATCAGTGTAACAATGAACTCATAAAATCAGTTAAGAATTCCTCTCTTCTGTATTATTTAAAATAATTTGTGTATAATTCATTTTATTTATTTCTAAAATATTTGATGGCTTGGAGTTTTCATTGTGGGAGGTCTTTTAATTATAAATAAAATTAATTGTTCATAGGTCTATTGAAATTGGGTTTTTTTTTTTTTTACCAATTTTGATATCAAGTAGCTTTTAAACATTTTATGTATTCTTTTAGCTTATAGGATTTGCTGGTATTAGTTTTTTCATGCTATTTCCATGTACTCTTTTAGTATTTAAAAGGACATTTAATCATATCCTTTATTTCACACTTACTACTGGTAAACTGTGATATTTTTCTTTTTTTCCTCTGAAAATCCTGAAGTTTATTGATTGTATTAACCTTTTTGAAGAACTAATTTTATACTTAATTTATCTTTTTTTTGTTTTCTATATCTGTTCTCTTTATTGTTTCCATTATTGCATATACTTTGATTTCAATTTATTCTTCTTTTTCTTGTTTCTGAAGTTGAGAACTTGCAATATTGATTTTTGACTGTTTTTTATTGCCCATATAACTATTGAAAGTATAGATTTCTTTGTAAGTCCTGCTTCAGGTGCATTGCACACATTCTGATGTGTTTTGTATTTGGCATTATTCTGTTCAAGACATTTAAAATTATCCTTTGTCCTTTTTTTTTTATTAATCCCTGAGTTCTTTGTAAATATGCTTTTTGTTTAACTTTTTTTTTTTTTTTTTTTTTTTGAAATGGAGTCTCGCTCTGTCACCCTGGCTGGAGTGCAGTGGCGTGATCTCGGCTCACTGCAAGCTCCGCCTCCTGGGTTCCCACCATTCTCCTGCCTCAGCCTCCCGAGTAGCTGAGACTACAGGAGTCTGCCACCACGCCCGGCTAATTTTTTTTATTTCTTAGGAGAGACGGGGTTTCACCGTGTTAGCCAGGATGGCTCGATCTGCTGACCTAGTGATCCGCCCCTCTTGGCCTCCCAAAGTGCTGGGATTACAGGCATGAGCCACCATGCCCAGCCTTAACTTTTTTATATTTGAGGATTTCTTGAACATATCTGTCTCATTGGTTTCTAATTGACTTGTGTTGTGGTTAGAATACATGCTATGTGTAATTGCAAACCTTTCAAATTAATGGAGACATATTTTGGTCCAGCTTGTAAGTCTTAAATTAGTATGTATTCCTCAGCACTTAGAATAAATGTGAATTCTACTTTTGTTTGAAGTAATTTTCTACAAATTTCAATGATGTCAAGCCAGTTGCAAGTGTTGTTCAACTTCTACATGCTTACTCATTTTCTGTCAACTTGTCAATTGAGGAGACAGGAGTGTTTAAATAAAAATATTTATGGAATTGTCTATTTCTTTTACCTTCTAATTTTGCTTAAATTAATATAAAGCATTTAGGATTTTTATATCTTTTCTGTGAATATATCTATTTCTTTTATCACTAGAAAACTTCCGTAAAAGTTTACTTTGTCTTATACTAACAGCCACTCCAGCTTTCTTATGATGAATGTTTGAATGATGTTTGCTTATCCATCCTTTTATTTGTAATCTCTCTGCAGTTTTTCACTTAATCGGATTTTTTTGGTATGATACAGACTCATGTCTTAAAATTTTTCTTAACCTTACAACATAGTTACTGTCAGGCCTCTGAGCCCAAGCTAAGCCATCATATCCCCTGTGACCTGCACTTATACATCCAGATGGCCTGAAGCAAGTGAAGAATCACAAAAGAAGTGAAAATAGCTGGTTCCTGCCTTAACTGATGACATTACCTTGTGAAATTACTTCTCCTGGCTCAGAAGCTCCCCCATTAAGCACCTTATGACCCCCACCACTGCCCGCCAGAGAACAACCCCCTTTGACTGTAATTTTCCATTACCTACCCAAATCCTATAAAACGGCCCCACCCCTATCTCCCTTTGCTGACTCTCTTTTCGGACTCAGCCTGCCTGCACCCAACTGGTTAAAAAGCTTTATTGCTCACACAAAGCCTGTTTGGAAGTTTCTTTACACGGACATGTGTGACATTTGGTGCCGTGACTCGGATCGGGGGACCTCCCTTGGGAGATCAATCCCCTGTTCTCCTGCTCTTTGCTCCATGAGAAAGATCCACCTATGACCTCGGGTCCTCAGACCAACCAGCCCAAAGAACATCTCACCAATTTTAAATTGGGTAAGTGGCCTCTTTTTAGTCTCTTCTCCAACCTCTCTCACTATCCCTCAACTTATTTCTCCTTTCAATTTCTGCACCACCCTTCAATCTCTCCCTTCTTTTAATTTCAATTCCTTTCCTTTTCTGGTAGAGACAGAGGAGACGTGTTTTATCCATGAACCAAAACTCTGGCGTTGGTCACAGACTTGGAAGGACAGTCTTCCCTTGGTGTTTAATCACTGTGGGGACGCCTGCTTGATTATTCACCCACATTTCAGAGATGTCTGATCACCATGGGGACGGCCGCCTTGATCCTTCACCCTTAGAGGCAAGTACCACTTTCCTGGGGGCAAGCACCCCCCACCCCTTCTCTCCACCCTGTCTTTTCTCTGGGCTTGACTCCTTCACTATAGGCAACCTTCCACCCTCCATTCCTCCTTCTTCTCCCTTAGCCTGTGTTCTCAAGAACTTAAAACCTCTTCAACTCACACCTGAACTAAAACCTAAATGCCTTATTTTCTTCTGCAATACCACTTGACCCCAATACAAACTCAACAATGGTTCCAAATAGCCCAAAAACGTCACTTTTGATTTCTCCATCCTACAAGATCTAGGTAATTCTTGTTGTAAAATGGACAAATGGTCTGAGGTGCCTGACGTCCAGGCATTCTTTTACATGTTGGTCCCTCCCCAGTCTCTGTTCCCATGCAACTCGTCCCAAATCTTCCTTCTTTCCCTCCTGCCTGTCCCCTCAGTCCCAACCTCAAGCATCGCTGAGTCTTCTCAATCTTCCTTTTCTACTGACTCATCTGACCTCTCCCCTCCTCCCCAGACTGCTCCTCAGGTCACTCCCCACCAGGCTGAATCAGGCTCTAATTCTATCTCAGCCTCCGCTCCCCCACCCTATAATCCTTCTATCACCTCCCCTCCTCACACCTGGTCTGGCTGACAGTTTTGTTCCACAACTAGCCCTCCTCAACTTGCCCAACAATTTCCTCTGAAAGAGGTGGCTGGAGCTAAAGGCATAGTCAAGGTTAATGCTCCTTTTTCTTTATCCGACCTCTCCCAAATCAGTTAGTGTTTAAGCTATTTTTCATTAAATATAAAAACCCAGTCCAGTTCATGGCTCGTTTGGCAGCAACCCTGAGATGCTTTACAGCCCTAGACCCTGAAAGATCAGAAGGCTGTCTTAGTCTCAATATGTATTTTATTACCCAATCCGCTCCTGACATTAAATAAAGCTCCAAAAATTAAATTCCAGCCCTCAAATCCCAGAACAGGATTTAATTAACCTCGCCTTCAAGGTGTACAATAATAGAGAAGAGTTGCAATTACTTGCCTGCACTGTGAGACAAAACCCAGCCACATCTCTGGCACACAAGAACTTCAAAATGCCTAAGCCACAATGGTCAGGCTTTCCTTCAGGACTTCCTCCCCCAGGATCTTATTTCAAGTGCCAGAAATCTGGCACTTGAATGCCACTAGGTCAACGAATGCCCACAGCCTGGGATTCCTCCTAAGCCATGTCCCATCTGTGTGGGACCCCACTGGAAATCGGACTGTTCAACTCACCTGGCAGCCACTACCAGAGCCCCTGGAACTCTGGCCCAAGGCTCTGTGACTGACTCCTTCCCAGATCTTCTCGGCTTAGCGGCTGAAGACTGACGCTGCCCGATCAACTCAGAAGCCTCCTGGACCATCACAGATGCTTTAGATAACTCTTATATTGGAGAGTAAGTCCATCCCCTTCTTAATCAATATGGAGGCTACCCACTCCACATTACCTTCTTTTCAAGGGCCTGTTTCCTTTGCCTCCATAACTGTTGTGGGTATTGACAGCCAGGCTTCTAAACCTCTTAAAACTCCCCAACTCTAGTGCCAACTTGGACAATATTCTTTTATGCACTCCTTTTTAGTTATCCCCACCTGCCCAGTTCTCTTATTAGGCTGAGACATTTTAACTAAATTATCTGCTCCCCTGACTATTCCTGGGCTACAGCCACTCCTCATTGCCACCCTTTTCCCTAGTTCAAAGCCTCCTTTGCATCCTCTCCTTGTACCTCCCTACCTTAATCCACAGGTATGGGACATCTCTACTCCCTCCCTGGCAACCAATCACACGCCCATTACTATCCTATTAAAACGTAATCACCCTTACCCCGCTCAACACCAATATCCCATCCCACAGCAGGCTTTAAAAGGATTAAAGCCTGTTATCACTCGCCTGTTACAGCATGGCCTTTTAAAGCCTATAAACTCTTACAATTACCCCATTTTACCTGTCCAAAAACCAGACAAGTCTTACAGGTTATTTCAGGATCTGCGCCTTATCAACCAAATTGTTTTGCCTGTCCACCCTGTGGTGCCCAACCTGTACACTCTTTTGTCCTCAATACCTTCCTCCACAACTCACTATTCCATTCTTGATCTTAAAGATGCTTTTTTCACTATTCCCCTGCACCCCTCATCCCAGCCTCTCTTTGCTTTCACTTGGACTGACCCTGAAACCCATTAGCCTCAGCAACTTACCTGGGCTGTACGGCTGCAAGGCTTCACAGACAGCCCCCATTACTTCAGTCAAGCCCAAATTTCTTCCTCATCCATTACCTATCTCAGCATAATTCTTCATGAAAACACACGTGCTCTCCCTGCTGATCATGTCCAGCTAATCTCCCAAACCCCAACCCCTTCTACAAAACAACTCCTTTCATTCCTGGGCATGGTTAAATACTTTTGCCTTTAAATATCTGGTTTTACCATGCTAACAAACCATTATATAAACTCACACACACACACAAAAACCTAACTGACCCCATAGATCCTAAATCCTTTCCCCGCTCCGCTTTCCATTCCTTGAAAAACAGCCCTAAAAGCTGCTCCCACACTAGCTCTCCCTAACCCATCCCAACCCTTTTTTCATTACACACAGCCAAAGTGCAGGTCTGTGCAGCTGGAATTCTTACACAGGAGCCAGGACCACGCCCTGTAGCCTTTCCGTCCAAACAACTTAACCTTACTGTTTTAGCATAGCTCTCATGTCTGCGTGCGGCGGCTGCCACTGCTTTAATATTTTCAGAGGCCCTCAAAATCACAAGCTATGCTCCACTCACTCTCTACAGTTCTCATGACTTCCAAAATCTATTTTCATCCTCACACCTGATGCATATACTTTCTTCCCCCCTCCACTACCTCTCAGCAAGCCGAACTCATTGCCTTAGTTCAGGACCTCACTCTTGCAAAGGGACTGCAAGCCAATATTTATACTGACTCTAAATATGCCTTCCATATCCTACACCACCATGCTGTTATATGGGCTGAAAGAGGTTTTCTCCTTACTAAAGGGTCCTCCATCATTAATGCCTCTTTAATAAGAAGTCTTTTCAATGCCACTTTACTTCCAAAGGAAGCTGGGGTCATTCACTGCAATGGCCATCAAAAGGCATCAGATCCCTTTGCTCAGGACAACACTTATGCTGATAAGGTAGCTAAAGAAGCAGCTGGTGTCCCAACTTCTGTCCCTCATGGCCAGTTTTTCTCCTTCTCATTGTCACTCCCACTTACTCTCCCACTGAAACTTCCACCTATCAATCTCTTCCCACACAAGGCAAATGGTTCTTGGACCAAGGAAAATATCTCCTTCCAGCCTCACAGGCCCGTTCTATTCTGTCATCATTTTATAACCTCTTCCATGTAAGTTACACACCTCTAGCCCACCTCTTAAAACCTCTCTTTTCCTTTCCGTCGTAAAAATCTATCCTGAAAAAATCACTTCTCAGTGTTCCATCTACTATTCTACTACTCCTCAGGAATTTCTCAGGCCCCCTCCCTTCCCTACACATCAAGCTCAGGGATTTGCCCCTGCCCAGGACTGGCAAATTAACTTTACTCACAGAGAACAACCCCCTTTGACTGTAATTTTCCATTACCTACCCAAATCCTATAAAACGGCCCCACCACTATCTCCCTTCGCTGACTCTTTTCGGACTCAGCCTGCCTGCACCTAGGTGATTAAAAAGCTTTATTGCTCACACGAAACCTGTTTGGTGGTTTCTTTACACAGACACGCATGACAGTTATACTAATGTATCTCGAATTTTCATCCAGCCTGAAAACTTCTACCTTTTATTTGGAGGGCCTATCAGAATTAATAAAATTAACAATATGCTTGAGCTTTGGCTTGCCACCTAAATGATTGTTTTCCATTTACCTTATGTTTTCTTTGATCCTATATTTCCTCTTTATCAGTCTCCATTTGGAAAAATGAATATTTTTTATTTCATTTTATTTTCATTTTTTTAGCTATTGTTGCACTGAATTTTATTTCTAAATGTTATAAACACCATAGTGCTTTTTACACATATTTTTTAAGTTGAATAGGTTAGACCTCTGAGCCCAAGCCTGCATGTGTACATCCAGTTGGCCTGAAGAAATTGGAGAATCACAAAAGAAGTGAAAATGGCTGGTTCCTGCCTTAACTGATGACATTACCTTGTGAAATTCCTTCTCCTGGCTCAGAAGTTCCCTCTACTGAACACCTTGTGACCCCCACCCCTGCCTGCAAGAGAAAAACCCCTTTTGGCTGTAATTTTCCACTACCCACCCAAATCCTATAAAACTGCCCCACCCTATCTCCCTTTGCTGACTCTCTTTTTGGACTCAGCTCACCTGCTCCCAGGTAATTAAAAAGCTTTATTGCTCACACAAAGCCTGTTGGTGGTCTCTTCACATGGACGTGCATGACAAAATCACTTCTCAGTGTTCCATCTGCTATTCTACCACTCCTCAAGGATTTCTCAGGCTCCCTCCTTTCGCTACACATCAAACTCAAAGATTTGCCCCTGCTCAAAACTGGCAAATTAACTTTACTCACATGCCCCAAATCAAAAAACTAAAATACCTCTTAGTCTAAAAAACCACTTTCACTAAATAAATAAAGGCCTTTCCCACAGGGTCTGAGAAGGCCACTGTGGTCATTTCTTCCCTTCTGTCAGACATAATTCACTTTCTTACTTGGCCCCAACCTCGTCCCAGACACCAGCCCTCTAGGCAACTATCTTCCCGTCCTTCAGCAGGCTAAACAAAAAATTCACCAGGCTGCTACTCTTCTCTTGCCTACCCTAGATTCCCAGCCATATAAAAACAAACGCTAGCTAAACAATCAGTTCTTGTTACAAATCTAACCTCTCAAACTCTACAACCTCGATAGACCAGATCCTACCTAGTCATCTATAATACTCCAATTGCCTTCTGCCTACAGGACCTTCCCCATTGATTCACGGTTCCAAAACACAACTGTGTCCATCGGACAGCCAGCCTGTTCTCTCCTCTTCCTCCTAAAAGTCACAAGTACTCTCCCCTACTTCCCTTAAACTCACTCACATTTCTAAAAAGCAATAATAACCTTTATAAGTCTAATACATCCCTTCATTCTATTAGGTCTATTCATCCTTACCCTACTTTTTGCAACAGGGCTTTATGCAGTCACCCCTACTACTGTGCCCCAAAATCTTGTCATCCCTACTATCTTCTTTCTAGTCACACTCCTATTCACCATTCTCAACTGCTTGTAAATGCCCTGCTCTTGTTTACACTGCCGGTTTACACTTTTCCTCCAAACCATCATAACTAATATCTCCTGGTTTTACCTCAAACTGCCACCCTTAGGTTTCTCTTAAAATAAATAAAAAATCTTCAGTAACAAAATATACTCCAATACTTTCAACCTAATAAAGTCCTATTCTTTTGTACTTATTCTCATTCTCGTTCTTATGCCACCCTCTACCTCTCCCCAGCTATCTCCACCACACTATCAATCTCACTCACTCTCTCCTAGCTGTTTCTAATCCTTCTTTACCAAACAATTGCTGGCTTTACATTTCTCTTTCCTCCAAAATCGCCAAAGCCTCAACTAACTCACTACAAAACAAACAAACAAAAAAACCGTCTATATTTTTAATTAAAAAATATTTGTACCTAAACCATCCTAACCTAATATATGATAACATAAAAAAAACTCAAAAATAAAGACCCAAAACTCGCCAACCAAACAAATAATCACACTATACCCCCTTAAACACTCTCTAATTAAATGTCCTGGGTCCCCCCAGTTCTTAGTCCTTTAATACCTGTTTTTCTCCTACTCTTATTCAAACCTTGTGTCTTCCGTTTAGTATCTCAATTCATACCAGGCCATCACCAATCATTTTTTTTTTTTTTTTTTTTAAGATGGAGTCTCACTCTGCCGCCCAGGCTGGAGGGCAGTGGCATGAGCCAATCATTCTATACAACAAATGCTCCCTCTAACAACCCCACAATATCACCCCTTACTCCAAAATCTTTCTTCAGTTTAATCTCTCCCACTCTAGGTTCCCACACCGCTCCTAATCCCCTTCAACACTGCCCTAAGAAACATCACCCATTATCTCTCAATACCACCGCCAAAAATTTTTGCCGCTGCAACACTTCACCACTATTTTGTTTTGTTTTTCTTATTAATATAAAAAGACAAAAGAGTTAATTTTCATATTAAGAGAAAAAACATAGGGAAGTTATACCTTGTGCTTAAATATTTGTCTTTTATGGTCCTCTTTGATTCTTTTGTAGATCTAAGTTTCCAATGGGTTAGATTTTCTTTCTGTAAAATAGTGCTATTTATTATTTTTGGCAATGTATTATTGCTAGTGAACAATTTACTCAGCTTTTGTTTTGAAAAGTTTTTTCGATGGTGTTCATCAGATGACTAGTTAATTTGTGGTTACAAAGACCCAGCCCCCTTGACACAATTTTAGAAAACATTTAATTGCTGTTTCTCCTCCAGATATCCCTTGGGCTTATGGGTATAGGAAGATCTGCCTTCTGCCTATGTCATATTTACCTCTTCTTCCCCCTTATGCTATTTCCATTGCTCTTGTACAGTTTTTCGATCCCAAGGATACTGTGCAATAACTTTCTGCACTCAAATCTCTAACTCAGCTTCTGTTGCCTAAGGAATCCAACTTAAGATGAGTTTAAAAGAATGCCAGTGCATATGTAGATTTAGTATTCAAATATAGTACTTTCACAGATTCGTACAAAAATCATAAACAGCCACAAACACTCACAAGTATTTATATTTGTATATTTATATGTGTATGTATGTGTACTTTTGTCGGCCAAAGATTTTTAAATTCTCATACATTTTTGATTGACATCGTGCTTAATTCCAATAAACCTTATCAGTGTAAACGGGTGTAATCTGAAATATCAACATAAACACTCCTTTATCAACTAAGACAGACCCAAAGGTTAAGGAAAGAAGGGTACCAACAGGTCCAAGGTTCAGAGCCTGGCTGGCCTGGCAAATCTCTAAATTCTTATGGCTAAACTCCCTAACAATAGGAGCTATCAGCTCTGATTTACAACACAGTCACTACAACTCTGATGGGACAAAGGACCAGCCTTACAAAAATTCGCTTCAGATAAGCTACTGCAGACCTTAAGCCAGTTTCAACCAGCTTATATGGGCTACACAGTCTTTGTATCCTATAGTTTCCCTTTTGTCCTACAGTCAAATTCCACTTCATTTTAATGCTGAGACCCTGCCTTGAAATGAACATGAAATGTATGTTACATACATGTCTACCCACTGTGCATGGACTCAGCTCCCATCATAAATATGCATAGCTTTTGTCCCAAACCTGCTGAATGTGTGTGATACCAACTTTGTGAGGCATAAAACCTAACCTGTCTTTCCCCTCTTCAAAGAGAGGTGGAGACTTTCTCTTTCCAGCCTGCAAACCAGTATCACCAGAAAAGCTCTCCTTTCTACTACTTAGCCATTCTGGTGGTCCTTTGGGTGACAGGGATATTAAGCTTTATGTATAGTTTTATTAAACATCTCTGATAAAGCTCACTGTTATGAACACTTCAAATTCTGAGGACCATGTTCTTTCCCTAACTCAAATCTCAACTTATCTTTCATTCATATCTTCCTTTAATTTCTATATTAGTTTTGACGCTCCAATATCTTAGATATAGTCTTAAATTGTAGACATCACATTCTGCTAGAATTTCAAGTGTGACAACAGTGAACTCTGTGGTTCCATGATAGTTCTTACAGGAGAGTGGATACGCACCCTTAGGAAGCCCAGAGGGAATTTTCAATTGTTACTATGTTAAAGTGTTGAGATGACCACACCTCTATCTCACTTGTCTCTAATAAACTTTACAAATTTAACTTATATGGCCATAAAATTATTTATTTGTTTATACCTGATACTTTTTATAGGAATGCTTAATTTCCATTGATGCACATAACTTTCACAATTCCATATACATTCATTATATGTGTTTGTATTTATATATATATATAATTTTAAGTTTAATATAATGAGCACAATCAGAATGTCAATTAATTTATGACTAAATTGCCATTACATTAATTATGTTCATTAATGATATTACCTTGTGTTCATTTCTATTCTGAATGTCCTATTTATTATATAATTATACTAACACTGCTAAATTATAATTTTCATATTAGTTGTAACAAATTTGTAATTCATTTTGGAGTACTTAAAGTATTTCTCAGAAGAATAAAGAAACTGAAGTCGGAGAAATTAATTAAAAGACTACTTAATTAATCAGGAGGTCAGGGTAAAAATAAACAGCAAGGAATTGATAAGTTTAAGATACCTATGAGTGCCCTACTTTCTAACATATCTATAGGTTTCACAGACTTTTTAAATATACAATTATACATAGGCTATTGAATTGGCCATTGCATACCTGAGCATTAAAATAATGATATGCTACCTGGATATAAAAACTTACCTTAGTAAGTTTTACTAAGGCAACACTGACCTCACAATGAGTGGACCAGGGAAATACAATTAATTGTCCACATGGAAGCTAGGAAGATATTTCTAAAATGATTAAGATGTTGTGATTTAATAAAGAGACCAAGCAAGTTCTCACAGTACCCCATCTTTGTTTAGCATTTTTCCTGTTTTATGTGCTGAATCCTTATATATGAATTCATTTATAGATAAAATCCTGAAAATGACATTTTAATTTTATTTATTTTTTATTTATTTTGGGAACAAAGTCTCTCTCTGTTGCCCAGGCTGAAGTCCAGTGACACAGTCTTGGCTCACTGCAACCTTTGCCTCCTGTGTTCAAATGATTCTCCTGCCTCAGCCTCCCGAGTTGCTGGGACTGTAGGCACACACCACCACGCGTGGCTAATTTTTTCTATTTTTAGTAGAGATGGGGTTTCACCATATTGGCCAGCCTTGTCTCGAACTCCTGACCTCAAGTGATTCGCCTGCCTCGGCCTCCCAAAGTGCTGGGATTACTGGCGTGAGCCGTGGTGCCCAGCTTTGGAATTTTGATTTTAAAAACCAGTACCTTATTCAAGTGGATCAGCATTAAATAACACCCTCTTCCAGAATATTGCTAATGTATTTTTAGATTTCTGATTTATTCAATAGGTATTTGTTGCCAAGATTTTTCAAAGAATTAAAGAAAACATATTCTGTCCAAAGCATCTTATGTATTTCTAATTGTGCTACGTAGCAAGAAGCCTAGGTAGAGAACTTTATATTTATAAGAAAATATGTCAGTGGAAAAGCACTAAAACCATGCTTTATAGGCAATCTCAATGAGGATTACTAAATCATGACATATTGGAAAACTTTTATGATATAAAAACACCTAAGCTTTTGGATTGCGTATTTAACACATCTTACAAACTAAGATAAAAAGAATGATTAGAAAACTTTGGAGGCCATAAGTGTCAGGAAAGATGTAATCCACATGGGTGCAAGAGATACATAGCTGGTGAAATCCCAGTGTACACCCTGGTGGCCTAGAGCTTCTGTTTTAATGGGCTGTGCAAATGTAATGCCCACGTGAAATAATGATGCTCAATCACAGCATTCTCCCTCAATAACCAGAAAAAATCTTGCCCACAAAGAAAGAAAAGAATGTTTCAATCTTTTCTCTGGATATAGAAGGAAAATAAACAAACAAAAATCTGTACCTTGAACATCTGAAATCTGAAGGGACTTCAGCTGATAATGTAATTTCATAAAGTATTGGGTTAAGCATTGGGACAAAATGGATACTCAAACAGAAAGTCCCAAAATGTTAGGGAAAGGAAATAAGTCTGAAGAATATCACACAAGAAAAGAAGAGGATTTGAATTTTTATTATTCTATATGGCTACATTTTATTGTGTTGCGAATATCTGAAAGAACACAAATATTTTATGTCAATGTTTTCCTCTTGTGATTTTGTAACATTAAAACAGACCCTGATAAATTGTATCATTTATAGATCTGCACCTTGAATTGTTGCATAGTTTAACTAATGTATCAATCACATAAGAAACAAAATCTGAACAAATATTTTTCATTATGCATAAAGCTATTGATATTAACAGTAGGATTTTCATGTCATTAATCATTTAGTACACTGCTGAAAACCAGAATGAGAAAGGAAATACTGGGGTTTTGATTTATATACTTTATAAGGAACAAACAATAAGAGACACAGCTTATACCCGAGCAAATGTAACTGAAGAAAAAGACAAGTTTATTTCAGTAGACTTGTATCATTTCAGTTACTAGTTCAGTGACAAAAATCTATAAAATCTTACTTCAAAAGGCTTCTCAGTTTTTCATAAATAATATTAATAAACAAATCCAGAATTCCCAATATTTGCAAATTATGGTCTCAGAGGTAAAATGGCAAATAATCCTTACCTCCAGGATATTTCTCTTACTGAAGAAATAAAATTATATATGATTATATTGTAGAGCAGAAAGTATTAAGTGACTCTAGAGATGACAAAGTAAAACACCATAGGAAGTAGAAAGCAACATTACTTCCTACTAGGAAATGATTGATGAAAAATATTGTCTTGGGTTCCATAAAATGAAGAGAATTATAATACAAATTATTAAAAGGGCTTTTTTTTTGCCTAGAAATAGCAAAAAGTACCAAAGTAATTTTAATAATACTTTGCATTTAATAGTATTTATGATTTAACCAAACGAGATTAAATGCATAAAACAATCCGTCCTATGCTGTAACAGCAGCCTCAGATGATTGCTAAATCTAAAGGCAAAAGCATTTTGTATATTTTATTTCACAGAGAGATAAAAAGTATTTACATAAATTTATATTTTGTATACTGCAGACAATATGATCTCACCATAAAAAAATACACAAATTAGAACAGAAATCATGTCATGAATCCAACGGCACTTTTTTCTGCATTCAAGAATTCATACAGTGCAGAACTGTCTGTAAGATTTTGTCTTCTTTTCAACATGCACAAAGTCTTTATTATTCTAACTAGTAAACTTTAAAAATTTATTTTCTGGTTATAAACATGTCATTGAATATAGTCAGATGATCCCATTGTTTAAGTAGCTAATGAGCCCCCCACTACAAGGAACAGTGAAGATCATTCATATGGTTACTAATCCAGTAGAGAATGCCAAGAATATTTGAAATAAATGCCATTCTTAATCAATAGCTATCGTTACAGTGTTTCACGGTGAGATAAAAGTAAAGACATAAAATTAATTTTGATAAGACATGACTGCTGTAGGTACTGTTTATAAAGTGATACTGTGTTTGTTTTTCTTTGGGTAAAATATCAATGCTAGTAAAACAAATTAATGAAATAAGACAAAAATTTAAAATACACTGCTGCTAGGTAGGTAAAATATTGACTACAGTACCTGAGATCAGGATAGTAACATAGTTAATTCCTTTTTAATTTTAGGGTTGAAGCATCTCAACCATTATGAAATGAAATGAAATTCTCACTGCAGCAACTCTCAAATTTTGAGGTAGAAACATTTTCAATATATATGTCAGATATATTTTAAAGAAATGAATTATCATTGATATAGCTAAAACCAAGTTTATGAAGATCATTACCATCTTGAGTTTACTGGGTTTCCACACAAATAGTACTGTATTTTTTTTTAATTTTTGAAGTGTACATAAATGTTGTTACCTGCTATTCTCATTAAAATTTTTTCATGTTTTTATATAAATGCTCATTTAATTAATTCTAGTAGTTTTATTATTTTTTACAAATAAATACGAATCATTAAGAATCATTCATATAATTTCTACATTATGATTCTATTGTCTCTTAATTTATAACATATACATACAAAGGGATGTCTGTATGTATTTTAATCGAATTATAGATCAGGAAAATAAAAAACTATAGGATTTTAATAGAGTAATTGGGAAATTGAATGTGCACTGGTATTTTTTTAAAATAGTACTGCATCAGTGTTAAATTTTTTGAGTGTGATCATTGTATTGGACTTATGTAGGAATAGATTATTATCCGCAGGAGAAACCTGTCGAATAGTTCAGAAAAATAATACATGGAGAATTTTTAAAAATTTCAAAAAACATTCACGGAGAACATATTCTTTGTCCTATTCTTTTGACTTCTGTATAGGTACGAAATTTTGCAAAATAAGTACAAAATTGGTGTGCACTTGTTTAATTACCAATGAGAAGAATCCATTTGAGAATAAATGTTTGCGCATATGAAGACAGGCAAGCTGGAAGAAAGAACTTATCCTTACCTACAAGAAAAGGACATTCTTTCCAAGAAAGGAAGAATAAGAAGAAATGTAGATTTGGTCTGAAGCTTTGTATCATCTCTTTGAAGACGGTTCAATATTATGGCTTCAGTTTACTCTGTGGGATAGGATGGAGGCCTAGCAACTACCAAAATTGACAATGGGATGAGCGTTGACAATTTCAGGAAATAGAGTAAAAGCACACCTTGACCAGGGAAACATAGTTGGTTCAAAATAATAGTAAATATTTTAAATTTTTTCATTAATAATTTATAGTATACAATTCTGACTTATCTATCTAGCTACCTAGTTGCTCAGGTATGGAAAAGCAGATACATTTCATGTAGGCTTGGGTTTTGCCAGAGAGATAAAATGAAAAGACTAAAGGGCAAATAAGTTTTTGTTATACAATATTATAAAAGACTGGAACATCTACATTGGAAGAACTGTTTTTATAGGAATAATTGAGCAAGCAGCTAAAAAAGAGAGGATATTATTTGTGAGTACAAAGCTGGAAAGACTCTGATGTAGGACCATAATAGATCCAAGAAGGCAATATGAACAACCACTGTTTCATCTTATGTAAGCAACCAGTCTCTTTGTTCTAAGAGATCTATTAATACTGCAAATTAGGCATAGCCTATTAGACGTTATGTCAGTTTTAGATTTAGTTATCTTTTTCTATCTTTTTCTTCTTCTTGTTAAATACACCAATGCATAACATATTTTCTATTCAAAATAATGGAACATTTTTGGACTCATACATTTTAAATATGATCTTTGAGTAATATCTAATTTCTTTAACATAGTTAAATATTAAATATTCTGGTTATATATATTTCTTCAAGAAAATAAATCTGTTCTTTCTGTAATATTTTACTCTTATCTGATATCTCCCCAAAGACCAACCAAAGAGACCAACTTTATAAGAAGTTTGATCATTTGTCTGTATTAATATCAGGAGTAAGATTGATAAAATTAACAAAAGCATCTTGAAGAGGAGATATTTATAGTGCAGTTTTTTGATATGCACTGCAGTCATATTAGCATATGAAACAACAGGGGAGATGAGTAGAGCATATTAGAAATAAGTTATATTGAAAATTTTTCATTGCATATCAAAATCAGTGAATTTCTTCCTCATCTACTGACCAGTCAATGCTGATGTAACTACATGAATTTCTTATGAAAACATTAATATAGTTTTGCCATTTCTAATGTTAATAGTGTTAAACTTGCTGCACTCTAAAAAATTTGTTCTTTTTGACCATAGGGATAATAACAAAAGCTAAATTATATAAATATATAAAATATATAAAATAAATCAGATTTTTAAAAAATCATAAAAGCTGTTTATTTTCCATGTAGAAAGCCATTTTTGATTACCTGGTTGCCCAGATATGTATTAGGTACTCTGTGTTTGAAAGAATAATTTTATGAGGTAGTTGATATTTTTAAAAGCAAAAGTGCTCATTTAGAGCACATAATCCCTCATGTTGGGATTCACAGACTGGAGTCTCAGAAGAATTAAGCCATGAATCCACTTCTAAGTACCTATGAATACTTTATACAAAGTTTTGTCGGTAGGTGAATTTTTTTCCTAAGAAGAAGGTACAAAAATAAATCATTCTGAAAAGGTTTCTAGGTCTCTAAATATTTAAAAGTCTGCTATTTTTAGCATTCTTGATAAATGTAGCTGGGTTCACTTTCAGCATTCATTTCAGACAGAGAAATTTTGATCTTTTGCTTATGTTAAATTTATCTCATTTATTTTTAAAAGACTTAAAAATAAAGCTTCTATTTGATTTTAGTGAATTTTATTTTTATACAATAAAGTGCCATTATCAAAGAAGCTGGTTACAGATGATGACTTAGCTTTATGTCCTATAAGTCATCTCACTTATTTTTTTTTTTCTTAAAACTCTTTGGCTTTTAAGACAACATGCAATAAAAAACGACTCAATTATGCCTAGCATTTGTGCAATGACTTTTTTTTAAGTTTCATTTTTAAGTTCAGGGGTACATGTACAGGTATGTTATATAGGTAAATTCGTTTCATGGAGTTTGTTGTAGCAATTATTTTGCCACCCAGATATTAAGCCTAGTACCCATGTGTTATTTTTCCCGATCCTCCCCTTCCTCCTACACTCCACCCTCCAATGGGCTCAAGTATCTATTGCTCTCCTCTGTTTTATTCTCAGCATTTAGCTTCCACTTATAAATGAGAACATGCTATATTTGGTTTTGTGTTCCTTCATTAATTTGCTAAGGATAAATGGCCTCCAGCTCCATCCATGTTCCTGCAAAGGACATGATTTCCTTCTATATTTTATGGCTGCATAGTATTCCATGGTGTGTGTGTACCACCTCTATGCATATAGACTACAAAATCTAAAAGAAATGGATGAACTACTGGACACATACACCCTCCTAAGATTACAGTAGGAAGAAATTGAATCCCTGAAAAGACTAATAATGAGCTCTGAAATTTGGTCAGTAATAAATAGCCTACCAACAACAACAAAAAGCCCAGGACTAGATGGATTCACAGCTGAATTCGACTAGATGTACAAAAAAGAACTGGTTCCATTCCTGCTGAAACTATTCCAAAAGATTGAGGAGAGACTCCTCCCTAACTCATTCTGCAAGACCACTGTTTTCTGGATACCAAAACCTGGCAGACATACAACAACAACAACAAAAATAAAACTTCAGGCTCATATCCTTGATGAACATCGATGCAAATATCCTCAGCAAAATTCTGACAAACTGAATCGAGCAGCAATCAAAAAGCTTATCCACTACCTCATCAAGTAGGCTTCATCCTTGGGATGCAAGTTTGGTTCAACAAACGTGAATCAATAAATGTGATTCATCACATAAAAGAACTAAAGCAAAAACCACATGATTATCTCAATAGATGCAGAAAAGGCTTTCAATAATATTCAACACTCTTCATGTTAAAAACTCTCAATAAACTAGGTATTGAAGGAACATACCTCAAAATAATAAGAGCCATTTATGACAAACCCACATCCAACATCACACTGAAGAGGCAAAAGGTGGAAGCATTCCCTTTGAAAACTGGCACAAAATAAGGATGCCCTCTCTCACCACTCCTATTCAATGCAGTATTGGAAGTCCTGGCCAGGGCAGTCAGTCAAGATAATGAAATAAAGTTCATCCAAATAGGAAGAGAGGAAGTCAAACTTCCTGCTTGCAGATAACATGATCCTATATCTAGAAAACCTCCTATTCTCAGCCCCAAAACTCCTTAAGCTGATAACCAACTTCAGCAAAGTCTCAGGATACAAAATCTATGTGCAAAAATTACTAATGTTCCTATACACCAACAAGAGTCAAGCCGAGAGCCAAATCAGGAAGGCAATCTAACTCACAACTGCCACAAAAAGAATAAAATATCTAGGAATACAGCTAACCAGGAAGGTGAAAGATCTTTACAAGGAGAATTACAAACCACTACTCAAAGAAATCAGAGCTGACACAAACAAATGAAAAAATATTCCATGCTCATGGATAGGAAAAATCAATACATAAAAATGGCCATACTGCTCATTTGTTTTTATCGTGTGTATTTGTGTATATGCACGTGCCTGTGGTGTTTCAGATGAAAAACACATGTTCATGAAAGTGTTCCTTGTGTAAAACACTCAGGAACTAAGTAAGGAATATGCAAGAAGCAACTGATTTTCTACTAATTATATGAAACATTTCTCTTCCACTTTGTTCGTCCTTCAATTATAGAAATTTGTACTACAACCTGGCACTTGGTTATATAAGGTCATTTACAGGTATTAATCATTGGGGCAGTGAAAATACTACAGATATTTACGGGCTGGGAATGGGTGAGCATCAAACGATCAGAACAAATGCCTATCAGAGTGAGCTTACATTCTTACAATGAAATGGAGCTACCAGCTGTGTATCAGTCACACTGGGGTAGCTTTAGGAGACTGAAGTTAGAATCTTTTACTAAATCCAAATGATGACATTGCTGAAACTGTTTTTGAAGTAAATTATCTGTATTGGGAAATAAAATATTTGAGTATCCAGGTAACTCAGTAAGAGTTTTGATGTTCACATTTGGTTGTGTTTTCATTTTTCTTTAGATATTTCAACTATTTGCTACATAGAAATTAAACCTACCTAAAAACATCATATCATCAACAACTACGAGAGAGAATGAGAGAGAAAGGGTAACTGTGGCATAAATCTTTTAAAGAGAAAGAGTATTAGACAGAAAGACACAGAAAAGCACACTGAAGAAAATCCTCATATAAAAACAATAATTGTATTAAAAAACTGGTATTTAAAAAACATATAAGCCCTAGGCATAAAATGAACACGCAAATCTAGGCTGATGCCAAGTTTCTAGTCATTTGTGCATTATTAGAAATACCCTTATATGCATTTTATTTACATACTTGAACTATATTGTCAAATTAAATGATGAAAAGGATAGACTATATTGGTGAAGGGTTTATCTGAAAACAAAGGATATTTTCTCCTTTATGGCAGATTCCCTTGGTCTCTGCAGCATTGCTCCGACAGCTCCATTAACCTTTGTTCTTTGCACATTTGTGGACTTTGAATTTACTTGAATTCACATCAATCATAGTTAAAAAATAAAACAAACAAAAAGTTACAGTTATTTAGTCTGATAAAAAGGTATCCTTTTGAGGAAAACTACGTTGAGAATAAATCTTGAAATGCATTAACCTTTCCACTAGAGGGACAGGTGTTATCAGAAAATACCTTCATTTTTATATACCGTATTTTCCTTAATAGATACTGTTTGGATGAAAAACTGAATAGTGTTTACCAAATACATCTAAAGTCTTGAGTATGTCTGAGCATTTCTAGTCATCTTTATTAACACTCTGTTTTTGAGGCCACTTTTTACATTATAGCTTTTGGTTACTCTTCAAAAATCACTCATCTGTTTGAGTTGAGGAGTCAATAAAGAAGGATAACATGGAGAAGCTTACAAGACAATGCAGATAACAAAGAAAACTGAAGAGAAAAATAAATGCAAAGATACTTTTGGTAGGTATTTTTATATAGAAGAAAATGAATAAAGGATGGGAGAATGGCATTATTCAAATAGCTGAGACAATTGGGTTAAAGAGACTTTAAAAAATAAGTGAGTTTATTTACATACAACGAGCCAAATACAGCAGGCTGCTACAGCTAAAGACTGGACAAATTATTCTATTTAATATTTTTCTAAGTGGCATCACTAAATACTGATTTTTGGCATTTAATAACAGCTGCTTAACGCTAAATTATACATATGATATATTCATATATTAATGTAATACGCAAATGTGCATATCTGTACACTTGAATATTTCAAATTAATTTCATAAAAAATTACCTTTTGATTTGTAATTACAGTAGAGACAAATCAATTAATTAAGGTATATTTTTAATACACTGTTTCATTTCTGTTTCTCTTCCAAACTCTACCTTGCCTCACTTTATGCTTATTCTTATTTATTAAAAAAAATTTGCAACTGTGTGAACATATTTTCTCAAGATATTTTGATTTTTCACTATTAAAATTTCTCAGTTTTGAAGGAAAGAAAAACAAACTGCTTATTTAAGAAGATACATTTTATAAATATATATTCCAATATATATAAAATAAATATATATATATATTTCTCCCGAACTCATTATATCTTTCTACATTTAGAGGTTTCTGTATCTCATACTTGTGATATCAGTTTTATGCAGACTAACTTTTTACTAATTATTTTCTTAATTTTAATTTTATTTCTTCTCACCTCCTCTCTGTGACTGCATTTCTTTTTTTTTTTTATTATACTTTAAGTTTTAGGGTACATGTGCACATTGTGCAGGTTAGTTACGTATGTATACATGTGCCATGCTGGTGCGCTGCACCCACTAACTCGTCATCTAGCATTAGGTATATCTCCCAATGCTATCCCTCCCCCCTCCCCCCACCCCACAACTGTCCCCAGAGTGTGATATTCCCCTTCCTGTGTCCATGTGATCTCATTGTTCAATTCTCACCTATGAGTGAGAATATGCGGTGTTTGGTTTTTTGTTCTTGCGATAGTTTACTGAGAATGATGGTTTCCAATTTCATCCATGTCCCTACAAAGGACATGAACTCATCATTTTTTATGGCTGCATAGTATTCCATGGTGTATATGTGCCACATTTTCTTAATCCAGTCTATCATTGTTGGACATTTGGGTTGGTTCCAAGTCTTTGCTATTGTGAATAATGCAGCAATAAACATACGTGTGCATGTGTCTTTATAGCAGCATGATTTATAGTCCTTTGGGTATATACCCAGTAATAGGATGGCTGGGTGAAATGGTATTTCTAGTTCTAGATCCCTGAGGAACCGCCATACTCACTTCCACAATGGTTGAACTAGTTTACAGTCCCACCAACAGTGTAAAAGTGTTCCTATTTCTCCACATCCTCTCCAGCACCTGTTGTTTCCTGACTTTTTAATGATTGCCATTCTAACTGGTGTGAGATGATATCTCATAGTGGTTTTGATTTGCATTTCTCTGATGGCCAGTGATGATGAGCATTTTTTCATGTGTTTTTTGGCTGCATAAATGTCTTCTTTTGAGAAGTGTCTGTTCATGTCCTTCGCCCACTTTTTGATGGGGTTGTTTGTTTTTTTCTTGTAAATTTGTTTGAGTTCATTGTAGATTCTGGATATTAGCCCTTTGTCAGATGAGTAGGTTGTGAAAATTTTCTCCCATGTTGTAGGTTGCCTGTTCACTCTGATGGTAGTTTCTTTTGCTGTGCAGAAGCTCTTTAGTTTAATTAGATCCCGTTCGTCAATTTTGTCTTTTGTTGCCATTGCTTTTGGTGTTTTAGACATGAAGTCCTTGCCCATGCCTATGTCCTGAATGGTAATGCCTAGGTTTTCTTCTGGGTTTTTATGGTTTTAGGTCTAATGTTTAAGTCTTTAATCCATCTTGAATTGATTTTTGTATAAGGTGTAAGGAAGGGATCCAGTTTCAGCTTTCTACATATGGCTAGCCAGTTTTCCCAGCACCATTTATCAAATAGGGAATCCTTTCCCCATTGCTTGTTTTTCTCAGGTTTGTCAAAGATCAGATAGTTGTAGATATGCGGCATTATTTCTGAGGGCTCTGTTCTGTTCCATTGATCTATATCTCTGTTTTGGTACCAGTACCATGCTGTTTTGGTTACTGTAGCCTTGTAGTATAGTTTGAAGTCAGGTAGTGTGATGCCTCCAGCTTTAAACTACCATCAGAGAATACTACAAACACCTCTACTCAAATAAGTTAGAAAATCTAGAAGAAATGGATAAATTCCTGGACACATACACTCTCCCAAGACTAAACCAGGAAGAAGTTGAATCTCTGAATAGACCAATAACAGGAGCTGAAATTGTGGCAATAATCAATAGCTTACTAACCAAAAAGAGTCCAGGACCAGATGGATTCACAGCCGAATTCTACCAGAGGTACAAGGAGGAACTGGTACCATTCCTTCTGAAATTATTCCAATCAATAGAAAAAGAGGGAATCCTCCCTAACTCATTTTAGGAGGCCAGCATCATTCTGATACCAAAGCCAGGCAGAGACACAACCAAAAAAGAGAATTTTAGACCAATATCCTTGATGAACATTGATGCAAAAATCCTCAATAAAATACTGGCAAAACGAATCCAGCAGCACATCAAAAAGCTTATCCACCATGATCAAGTGGGCTTCATCCCTGGGATGCAAGGCTGGTTCAATATACGCAAATCAATAAATGTAATCCAGCATATAAACAGAGCCAAAGACAAAAACCACATGATTATCTCAATAGATGCAGAAAAAGCCTTTGACAAAATTCAACAACCCTTCATACTAAAAACTCTCAATAAATTAGATATTGATGGGACATATTTCAAAATAATAAGAGCTATCTATGACAAACCCACAGCCAATATCATACTGAATGGGCAAAAACTGGAAGCATTCCCTTTGAAAACTGGCACAAGACAGGGATGCCCTCTCTCACCACTCCTATTCAACATAGTGTTGGAAGTTCTGGCCAGGGCAATTAGGCAGGAGAAGGAAATAAAGGGTATTCAATTAGGAAAAGAGGAAGTCACATTGCCCCTGTTTGCAGATGACATGATTGTTTATCTAGAAAACCCCACTGTCTCAGCACAAAATCTCCTTAAGCTGATAAGCAACTTCAGCAAAGTCTCAGGATACAAAATCAATGTACAAAAATCACAAGCATTCTTATACACCAACAAGACAAACAGAGAGCCAAATCATGAGTGAACTCCCATTCACAATTGCTTCAAAGAGAATAAAATACCTAGGAATCCAACTTACAAGGGATGTGAAGGACCTCTTCAAGGAGAACTACAAACCACTGCTCAAGGAAATAAAAGAGGATACAAATAAATGGAAGAACATTCCATGCTCATGGGTAGGAAGAATCAATATCGGGAATCAAACATCTTCTAATTGAAAAAACTTCTTTTGATATTTCTTATTGTGTGGTGCAGTGTCAATAAATCCTCTCATTCTATTTGTCTATAAAGGCTTTTTATCCTAATTTTGGAAAGTCCTTTTTAATCTTAATAAATTCTAAGTTGATTTTTTTTCTATTAGTACTTTGGATGTTTCCTCTACTTTTTACTCTCCTGTATTTTTTTAAATAAAAATTTATGTGTTTCTTATATAGTTTTTTCTTAATATAAGGGTTTTTTTTTTCTTCTACCTCATTTCAAGATATTATTTTTCTTCTTGTTCCAGCATTTTGGCTCTGATAAGTCTAAGTCTGTATATGCGTATAGGAGAAAGAGAGAAAGAGGGGGTGAGAAAGAGAGAGAAAGGGGAGAAAGACAGAGAAGTGTGTGTATATGTGTTTCCTTTTTGTGTGTGTCTCCTTCTTAGAGTTCTCTGAGATTCTTGAACCTGTGGTTTGTCAGTTTTGTATTGTTAGTAATTTCTCAGTCATTATATCTTCATATATATATATATATATATATATATATATAGTTGTTGTTGTTGTTGTTGTTGTTGTTGAGATGGAGTCTTGCCCTGTCGCCCAGGCTGGAATGCAGTGGCACGTTCTCAGCTCACTGCAAGCTCTGCCTCCCGGGTTCACGCCGTCTCCTGCCTCAGCCTCCCCAGTAGCTGGGACTATGGGCACCGCCACCACGCCTGGCTAATTTTTTGTATTTTTGTATTTTTAGTAGAGACGGGGTTTCACCATGTTAGCCAGGAGATGGTCTCGATGTCCTGACGTTGTGATCCGCCTGCCTCGGCCTCCCAAAGTGCTGGGATTACAGGCGTGAGCCACCACACCCGGCCATATTTTCATATATTTCTTCTGCCTTTCTCTTTCTTCTTTTATTAGAGACTTATTTTATTTTATTCTGTTTTAACAATTGGCCATTTAGTACTTTCTCTCAGGTCTCAGGTGTCATTTTTTTTTTTTCCAACTTTTATTTTGTCTTTTTGTTTCAATTTGGTTATTTTCTACTCACCTATCTTTATGTTTTCTGATTCTTTCCTCAACCGTGTTAAGTCAGTTTATAAGCTTGCTGATAAAACCCTGAAAGTTATTCTTCATTTATGACATTTTTTTTCTGGCATTCCCATATGGCTGTCTTTTGTATGATTATTCATATTTCATATTTTTCTGCTAAAATTTCCATCTGCTTGTGAATGCTGTCTACTTTTCAAAAATAAAGTCTTGAACTCATTAACTTCAGTTATATGAAAATTCCATTCTTATAGTTCCAACACATGAATCATCTACTGGTCTTGTTGACTGTTCCATCTCTTGGCAACAAGTTGAGTTTTTTTCTTTGTCATTTTCTGATAGCATATTTATTTGAAAGTATCATAAGATTGAAGTACATAAATGCTTCTTTTATTTTTTCTTCAAATTTTTATTTTGTAAATAAATATAAAATATATACTTTTTATTATATTTAAGTGTACAGCTCAGTGATATTAAATGCGTTCATATTTTGGGGCAACTAGCTCCACAATACATCTCCAGAATTCTTTTTGTCTTGGAAAATTGAAACTCTATACCCAGTGAATAAACTCCACATTCGCTCCACCCTCCAGGCCCTGGAAATCACCATTCTACTTTCTATAATGTTGACTACTCTAGCCGCCTCATATAAGTGAAATCATATAGTATTTGTCTTTTTGTGACTGGCTTAGTCCATTTACCGTAATGTCTTTGAGATTCATTCATGCTATAACATATGTCAGAATTGCCTTTCTTTTTAACATTGAACAACAATGTTCCATCGTATGTACATACCTCATTGAGTTTACCCATTAATTCATAAATGTACACTTAGGTTGCTTCTGCATTTTAGAGATTGTGAATAATGCTGCTAGAAATATAATGTACAAATATCTCTTCAAGACCTTGCTTTCTGTCGATTTGGTTATGTACCTTGAAGTGGGATTGTTGGATCATATGCTAATACTCTTCTCATTTTTCTGAGAAACCACCATACTGATTTCCACAGTGACTGTACCATTTTACATTCCTACCATGAATGCACAAGAGTTCCAGTTTCTCCACATCCTATCCCACACTTTTATTTTCTGCTTTGTATTTTTTATAACAGCCATCCTAATTGGTGTGACATCATAATCTTGTGTTTTTTATTTGAATTTCCTTAATGATTAATGTTATTGATCATGTTTTCTTGTACTTATTTATTATTCATATATTTTCTTTGGATAAATGTTTATTCAAGTCTTTTGTCCTTTTTAAATTGTTTGTTTTTGTGGTTTTGTTGAATTTTAGAAGGTTTCTGTATATTCTGGGTATCAGGACTTACCGTAACTTTCATTAATCAAGACAGTGTGATATGGATGAAAGAACAAATAGATCAATGAATCAAAATAGAGATCACAGAACTCGACCAATACAATTATGCATTGCTTATTGACAGGAATACATAGGTACTGATAAATGCATCATTAGATGATTTTGTTGTTGTGCAAACATTATAGAGTGTGCTTACACAAACCTAGATGTTATAGTCAAATACTTGTCTAGGCTACATGGTACCCTCTACTGTTCCTTAGCTACAAATCTGTCCATGTTACTCTACTGAATACATTAGGCAACTGTAACACAGTGGTCTAAGTATTTGTGTATATAAACACATAGAAGAGACACAAGAAAAATATGATACAAAAGATAAAACATGATATATCTTTATAGGGCACTTAACATGAATGGACCTTGCAGAACTAGAAGTTTGGATGAATCAGTGAGTGAGTGGTGAGTGAATGTGAAGCCCTAGACATTACTGTACATTACTGTAGACTTTATAAACACCATGCACTTAGGCTGCACTAAATTTATTAACAATTTTTCTATCTTAATAAATTAACCTTTGCTTACTGTACTTTTTTTATTTTATGAACATTTATATTTTTTATTTTTTTATGGCTTCCTCACTAGAGGACAATTTCCTTTCATAAGTAAATATATTTTAGTCTTAACAATGTTACGGTCTAGAGAAAGCCTTAAGTCTATGAAAAAAAAACATGTTTTGCAAATAAGAAATATACTGAGACATAGAAGACCCGATGAAGGATAGTGATAAAAATAAATGGTCAGAGGAAATAGAAAAGACGGGGTGTCTTTCTCAAGTCTCCCAGGTGGAAGTCAATAGACAAGACATGGTGATTTATCACAGCCTTTGAAATAAGGAGTATAAATGGTTTTCCAGGTCCCTCTGTACTCCCTAATGAAAAATTAGTATAACATTCTTCCTTACTTCCATACCAAGTCCCTGCATCAAGATGAGAAATGATAATTTTTACTTAAAAATGACGATAATGATTACAAAAATAAAATGAACAAGATCTAGTATTTGACATCACAACAGGGAGCCTACAGTCAACAATAATACATTGTACATTTTAAAAATAACTACAAGATTATAATCGGAATGTTTGTAACATGAAGCAATGATAAATGCTGGAGGTGGTGGGAAAATAATAGGAAGATATAGCTTATTTAAAAAATCATAAAAATAATATTTATCATGGCTGCTTAAATACTGGCTATTTCCATCGCTAGTGCCATTAGAGAAGCAGTATGGCATTGTTGCTTGTTTCTTACTTTGTTCATGGTGGTATTTTTCTGTTCCATCAATGGCATCCAGTATTTTTTAATAAAATATATGTTACCAAAAGGTAGCTGTAGTTTTGCCCATTTTATTGTCTATTATTAACTTGACAAGCTATACTTTTTCATTCTTTAATGTATATTTTAAAAAATATTTTAAAAGTTCATTTTAGAATTTTTTTGTTTGTTTTGTTTTTGTTGTTGTTGTTGTTTTTGATAGTGTTGCTGTGTTGGCCAGGCTGGAGTGTAGTGGCAAGATCATAGCTCAAGAATGATGTATTCTATTTCTAGTGTTTCCATTGTTTCGTTTATGGAAGCTTTAAAATGAGATATGGCACTTATATGTACGGTATATTTTCTAATTAATTGATAACAAAGTAGAAAGGGCCTTGAGAACAATGGCTTTATGAAATAATTAAATACAAAATTTTATTTTTTTAAAGTGAATAATATTGCATATCAGAATATTTATTAAATAAGGTATTGGTTTAATTTACTTCTAGGAAATAGAGAAAATAAAAAAATCCTTACCTAAAATTAAGTGAAGAACTTCCTTAACCAAAGCCTAAACAAATAACTTTCTTTAAGAGAAATTAGAGAATAAGATTCTAGTAAATATATTTCAGTCAGTATATGTTTGTTTCATTTCCTATATCTCATATGTATTCAATCCTGTGTGAAATATCTCAAATTAATGTTTAGGTTGATTCTGAACTGGGATGTGGAAAACATCAAGCCTGTTTAATTTGCGCAATTTAATGAGGAGGGACAGAGAACAAAGAATTTTAAATTGTTAAACATTTATATATAATAGGTCAGTGCAAAAGCCATTGCGGTTTTTGCAATTACCTTCAATGGCAAAAACCACAATGACTTTTGCACCAACCTAATATGTGCATATATAATATAAACTCATATATGTGTGTACATATTATATATATATATATACTTCCATCCACATGTGTCCAAATACATAGATGTGCATATACATCTATGTATATCATTGTACATGTGTATGTGGAGATACACATTTGAATCAGTTTCTTTTTTACTTCATAATTAACTAAGTTTTAATCTCCTAGAGCGAGACTCTTTTGCCTTTATGAAGGTGAGATACGGAATGAAGCTACCTATCTATATTCTCATTAAATTATTAGTTTTCTCTGAAAATATAAAAAAATAGGGATTCTAAAGTATTTACTTTTCTTTTTTTGTTTGTTGAAAGACATATAAGTGGAAGAGGTTTATATGTTTTACCATAAAATGAAGATGAATAGATTTTCAAATATGGCATTTTAACAAGAAGTGTTTTAAGCTCCATTGATCTTATATGATTCCCTTTATTTAGACTTTAACTTTTGAAAACAAAATCCTCACTAAGATGCTGGAGTAGTACTACTAATATGGGTAACATTTGATTGTGTAAATATGAAGTATTGCTTGACATTTCAGTTAGCTATTATGTAAAAAACAACAGAAAATATTACCGGCACTCAGCAATAATTATTTATTTAGCTCATGTGTGTCTCTGGGTCACCTCCAGAACAGCAAATCTAGCTTTGGCCCAGCTGGCATGGCTCTGTTGGGATACCTTGACTTCACATGTCACTCAGCCTCTAGTTGGTCTAGCAGGCAGCATAGGTATGTTGTACCCATGATGATAGCAACAGAGTAAGTGCAAGACCAGGTGCACAGTGTTGTATCTACTAATATACCAACATATCTTTAGCTTTGATCATTTTGGCAATTTGATTCAAAGCTTGCTTCTTCAGCGAATTATTTGTTATGTTCTATTGATTTCCATTTGTGTAATGTTTATTATTTTTCTTACCTTGAATATTTATTACTGTTCTATGGCCTTATGTAAGTCATTTTATATTTTGTTAATGTCTGATGCCATTTAAATTTTATGAAGTATTAAACAAGATTCTTTTTTTTTTTTTTTTTTGATACAGAGTTTTGCTCTTGTCACCCAGGCTAGAGTGCAGTGGCGCGATCTTGGCTCACTACAACTTCTGCCTCCTGGGTTCAAGTGATTCTCCTGCCTCAGCCTCCCTAGTAGCTGGGACTGCAGGCACTCGCCACCATGCCCGGCTAATTTTGTATTTTTAGTAGAGATGGGATTTCACTATGTTGGCCAGGCTGGTCTCAAATTCCTGACCTTAGGTGATCTGCCCACCTCGGCCTCCCAAAGTGCTGGGATTACAGGCATGAGCCACTGTGCTGGGCCTAAACCAGATTCTTTAAAAAGAACCAGTAATCTTTAGTTTAGAAACTGATCATTTCCCATCTGATTGAAACAACTTTACTTTAGAATATGAAAGCTTAGTCAAGGGAGAACACACTCAATTCAACGTGAGCAAACATAAGCTGGGGATTTCATGAGGCATTACAAGAAAAATAAAATTATCAAATTTCTCAGTTGTTCATTTTAAAGTTCATCAATCCCAGTGAAAGGAGCTATATTCTTATGTCTAAGTTACATTTCTCATGTCACAATAACTGAAATAGTAATTAATAATTATTGAATAATATCCAACATTCCAAATGCTATGTTAAGCAATCTGTATGCAATGTCTTATTAATTTTATATAACAAGTCTACTCAGTAGATATTATTTTTATCTTTAGACATATAGAAAGGTTGCCGAAGTGACAAAGCTGATAGGTGACAGAATCAGGCTATAAATCAAGGCAGCAGACTCTTCTGAGAACTTGTGCTGTAAACAATATGCCTAAATCTATTTTTATAATTTTAGGAAAAATTTTATTTTTATATAATTAATTGATTTTAATTCATGACTGAAGAAAATCTGAATGTTACAAAAGTATGTAGATTAAAAAGGGAAAATGTCTTTCATCCTACCCCAGTTATGATCTACATTAAGAAATAACTACTTTCAGTGTGATTTTATTTTACATTATTTTCTATATTTTCACCTACAAACAAGTATTTGTATATATTCATATAGAAATGATTCGTTTCCAGTTTTTTATTCAAAATAAAAATGATTTAATAAACATCGTATACCTTCTCCTTCATAAATATATAACGTGTGTGTGTGTGTGTGTGTGTGTGTGTGTTGGGGTGGGGGATACATACATACAGGATACATATCCAGAAGTGAGAAGTGAATTTATTAGTTAATAGGTTGCAGAGATGATTGCCTACTTAACATTCATTCTCCTCTTTTTGCTTGTGGAATTCCAGTTGTTTTGGAGGTGGTAATGTAGCCATCTTAAAATAAATACATTTCTATTTCAATATGTAAGTAGATTGGAAGTTTTAACTCCATCATCCCAACAAGAAGAAAAGCAAAATAAACTAAAAATCAACAAATCTTAATCCATCAAGGAACTGAGTTCACAGGGCAAGTTGCCACCCTGAAAACCAGAGAGAAATGTGAATACAAACAAACAGATTTCTGGAAACAGAATCCTCCACTGGAGTCTGGTAGAAATCCATAAAGGGTAACAAACATGGAGTAGCTTTAGAAATTAAAGCTACAGTATACAACAAAAAGTAAGCGGATAGATTTGTTCTCACCTCCTTATTCATTATTACATGAAATCCTATTTTAGACAGCAAAAAAGAAACACTGAACTCTGCACATTTCTTGAGATTTAGAAGATAACATAAAATCTCAAAAACATTCCATCCTATAATCCTAATCTACAAGAATTTACCATTCTATGAGAACAGGTTTTAATATTTGCTAAATTCTCATAATTTTATGAATAAAAATTATTGTATTACTGGAGTTTCTGATAACTTTTCAATAATATCTTTTAAAATATCTGTCACTTAATACTTGGAAAAGTTGCACTTTTTAGATACACAAACATGTAGTTAAAATTTAGTTATTGTTTAGAAAAAATGCAATGTTACCAGTGCTTATCAAAGTTCTAGGGTTATTTATGGTCATTAGGTATTGGATTTCTTAATTTTTGTCATAAATTTTTGTAATGCATTACAGATATTTTAACTTCACCATATTGGTTAAGCCTAGATAATAATGGGTGTTAGGTTTACAATAAAGCTATATTATGCCTTTTTCTAATATTCCAGACATGTATGCATTGTAATTCAAGTGAATCATTGTTGCTAAACAAGCTGTAAACATTATTCCTAATTTTTTGTATGTAAATGTGAATTAACTAATAATGTATTGATCAGTTTTATATTAATTAGATACTGTGAAGGCTGTTAGAAACTGATGAACATATATGATGGCAAAAGGGATTTTTTAAAATGTTGGAACTATTCATTATCTTGGCTGTGGAGGCATGTACAGGAACCTAAACTAATAATAAAATTTTATGAAGCTTAATTCACACACACACCCCCCCCCAGTATAAGTAAAACTGAGGAAATCTGAATACTGAATTTACATACTGTTAGGTAATCTGATCATAATATTTATATCATATATGAAGGAGTATTATGACACAAACACATTATTTCACACACACAAACACATATTTACATACACAAATATACTAACATACACACAAATGAAGACACTAAAGAAAGAAATCTTAGAAAGTATTGATATTTACAATTATAATCATTTTGATTTCAAATATTTTGGCAAATAAATGTACAAGTGTTTTTAAAGAACTCTTAATAAAATGAGTCCAATACATAAAACCAAATTTCAGAGATCAGTAGGAAATAATCCAACTGTGAGAATTCAAATCATACCTATTTTCCAACTAAGTTTCTAAGCCTCTTCAGCATTGCTCTCAAATCCCCTTTATTTTCTTTAAAGGGTATTGTAAATCCCACTGTATTAAGTCAGTAACATATAGTTGAATCAATTGCATTAGTCAACTATTCAATTAAATGTACAAAACATATTGAACACATAAAAACCAAAACCAATATGTTTTCTGATGTGAAGAATTCAGGGAATTCAAAAAGAGATTAATATGTGCTAAAGGATACTGTAGTTTACATTGATTTATAATTGATTATATGTCCAGAGAGTCTTGCCCAATGTATTAAAATTTGTAGTGAATCTTCGGCTAGTGAACACCCTTTTTTTAAATTCTCGCCTATCATAATTGTTTAAAACTAACTTTATGACAACTTTTATGTTATGTTGATCAACTTTAGAAATAACCCAGAAATAGGGTGATTTTAAATATGTTGAATGATTAGAAAATATGTAGTTAAACTTAACATACAAACAAAATCACATCCAGAGAACATTAACAGTAATATAAAGTCTTGAATTTAGGTTAAACATGAAGTTGTATAATAGAAGTTGGAGAAACACAGTTAAAGAAATGTTTGCATTTAAGAATTTGGGTAAATTTACTGCCATCAAAGCTCAATGAAAGTTGGTCTAGATGAGGAAAACAATTTCTATAGCCAGGGTATTCACTGATAATCTTGCTGTATTTTATTTCTGCTCAACTTTCTGATGCTTGGACCCCAACTGAAGGAATATATTCAATTTTGGAACCCAAGAATTAAAAGAGGTATTCACAAATTATAACACGTAGACAACAATGTGGTCAGAATGATGACTATGTAGTCAGTATTCAAATTCATCTTATTTGAAGACCAGTGGAAAGGACTGGAGTTGGTAAGTCCAACTGGAAGGGCCCAGGGGAAACTAGAATAGATTGTTTAAAATGTCTGGTATGCTTCATGAAAAAAGATAAATTAGACATGATCAGAAGCAGGGCTATACAGTATATTCTAGTGATTATGGAAAAGTTCTGTATCTGTACTATCCAATATGAGAGGCACAAGCTACATGTGGCTATTTAATACTCGCAATTTGGCTATTGTGACCAAGGAACCTATATCTTTGTATTCCCAAAAGCTCTACTGTGGTTGAGGTTTCAATTCAATAAGAAAAGCAAAACCAATTTACTAAACAATAAAATTACATACACATGTAGATTTTTACCATTAAAGAAAGTTTATATAAAATATTATTATTGATATCTTTGCTTTGATGAACTTGACTGGTAAACAGCGTGTATACATTTTCTTATTTCATTATTTCAAAATAGGGATTCATTGTAAATTGTAATTCTTTCTTTTTAGATTCTCAATACTAAATAATTTTAGAGCACTATTTGCTGTGAAATAGTTTTTTTCCAAAATTGCTTCACTTAAAATATTTTTCTATATACAAATGAGTGATATACATTATTATCCTTTTGGAAACTAAATGAGTATTAAAATATACATTTTATTCTACTCCAATTTTAATACACTTGCAGAGGCTTATACTTCTTAATATGTTATATTGTCAATAGAGTTAAAATATTAGAAAATATTTTCTTAATAATGGCATTCCATCAGTAGTAACACACTATTCATAGGAATTTTCAAAATTCTCAAGTACTAGGTTAATTTTCTTTTTACTTGCTATGTTTCTGAGCTTTTAAAAGACCTCATTGTCAAAAGTGGAATCAGCAAGATGGTCGAGTAGTAGCTCCTAGCACTCTTCCCTGCCACACACAAAAAAACAAAACAAATAAACAACCGTATTTAAACTAAATTAACTAATAAAAAGTACCAGGGAACAGCAAAGAAGAAGCAGAAATTCTGTAGAGCACAGAAACCCAGCATGGCCTCATATAGAAGGAAAAATTTAAAAAACAAACACCTGGCCTCTGCCACCCTATTCCCCGTAGTTGGGATCAGCTTGAAACCAGGAGGGACTTCTCCCTAAAGGGAAAAGGGAGACAAGAAGAACCCAGAAGCCTCCATTATCGCTGTGGACCCCTTCAGTCGTTGCTACTGGAGTCCCCTACTGTCCTCAAAGATTCTTAGCCCAGCTGAGGGAGCTCTCCAAAGTCAAAACACTGAGCCATCCCCAGAGAAGAGGTCAATGCTGTGCCCCACCCGCCTTCATATCTCCTCCCACGACCTGTGCTGTCACTTGTCTGTGCCATCTTGGAACTTAAGCCACTGCTAGAGTGTGTCCTGCTCTGGAGGTGAGTAGTTATCAGATTCCTCAATCTCTGAGTCTCATTGTTGCTTCATCATGCCTGTGAATTAGCATACCATCTCCAAGCATAGCTGTTGTTATGCCCTAAGGCCAAGCTGCTGCATAGATGTTTCATCTACTCCATCCCAGTCACTGCTGCAACCTCTCCTGAGGAGTGAGCTGAAGTTTTGTGCATGCCTGGGAACCCAGAGCCTCATCACAAATTACCTGAGCAGTCCATCCTTGGGCCCAGAGCAGATATGGTACCCTGTCTCATTGCATCCTCAAGTCTCCTGCACACTGGAGGAGATTCATCTCCCAGCATTGCAGCTGATGTAGTGCCCCACCTCCCAGGGATCCAGAGACTCCATTGACCTGTGGAGTTGTACTTTCTGGGGCCAAGTAGATGCAATGCCTGGTATCCCAGGGAATCAGAGCTTTGGTGGAGCTATGCTACCCTGACCTCCAGGCTGAACAGCAACAATGCCTCACCTACCTAGAACTGGACTAACCCCCAGTCTGAACTGCTGAGGAACTCTGCCTTTCTGGGTAATAGTTATTGCTGCACTCTTCCTCAAAACCCATGACCCAAGGCACAGCAGCATCTGGCCTTTCCTGGGTCCTTGGTGTTGCTACACCTGGCCTCACAGAGTCTGAGCTACTACTAGGTCACACCAGGCCAAGGTCCAGAGTCACCACCACATGGTCTGTCATCCATTGTAGCCTGAGCTGCTATTGTGCCCTGTTGGTTTCAGGTCCTAAATTGCATCTCCAGCTCCCTGGAGACTAAGTCTTCAGACACTTCTGAGCCCAAGCTGCCAAAGTATGCCTCAGAAAAACTGACCCCAGAATAGTGAAAAAAAAAAAATTATTCACTTGTGCTTGGCAGAGTGAACCTAAACCTCAAGTCCCAAGTGCTGCAGTAGTTCCATTAAAACTTGGCTCTACAAGCACCAATGTGCTGGATCCCAATGCAGCTTCTACAGCCTAAGAGCCATGTTAGCCCCAATACCAAAAGATATCTCCTCAGTTAAGACTCTCCACTGTGAGGAAGACAAGATCAAGAGAACTCACAAAGCCCTGGCCCTAATAACAAATGCAGTCACTGTCACTGCCACAAAGTTCTGCAACCTAGACCACCCACAATTGTCATTAATGTTGATAGCAACTAAATAAGTTGCCCAAAGACTACATCACTGAACTCACACAAAGCAAAAGCTACTGCACCCTGTCCAACCTGTATGCTCAGGCCTAACTTCAAATGAAAGTCTTCCTGTACAAAAACCACACTAAAGTTTGGAAGAGGTGACTGCTCCAACAGATCCACAGCCATTAACACAGGAATACATGGAACTTGAAAAAGCAAGGAAATATGACACGACCAAGGGACCTCAAAAGTCTACAGTAACTGACCACAACGAAAAAGAAATTTACAAATTGCCTGAAAAGAAATTTAAAATGATGATCTAAATGAAACTCAGCAAGCTACAAGAGAATATAAAAAGACATCTCAGTGAAATAAGGAAAACAATTCATGATGTGAATGATAAATTTAACAAAGAGATAGATACCATAAAAAAAAAAGAACCACAGAACTTGGAGTTGAAGTATTCAATCAAGGAAATATATATATATATATATATATAGGAGAGCTTCAACAGCAATCTAGATTAAACAGAAGAAAGAGTCTATAAACTTGAAGATAGGTCTTTGGAAACAACTTAGAAGAAAAAACAGAAAAAAATTAATGAAAAAGAATGGAGACTGACTACAGGTCTTATGAAACACCATTAAGCAAACCAATGTTCTTTTTATGAGAAGTAAGGAGACAGAGAAAGTGACAGAAAGTTTACTTATAATGAAAACTTCTTAAGTCTTGGGAAAGATATGAACATCAAAATCCATGAAGCTTAAAAGTTTCTAAATAGACTCAAACAGAACAGGTCCTTTCCAGGGGATATAATTAAACTCTCAAAAATCAGTCCCATGCAGAGAATTTAAAAAACAGCAAGAGAAAACAGTTAAGCCACATATAATATACATTAGACTATCAATGCATTTCTCAGAAGAAACCTTATGGGCTAGGAGAAATAGGATATACTGAAAGTACTGCAAGCAAAAACAATAACCTTCAGCCAAGAATACTATATCTAGTAAAGCTTTCTTTCAGAAATAAGAAGTAAAGTCTTTCACACAGAAACAAAAGCCAAGAAAATACATTATCATTAGATCTGACTTACAAGAAAAGCTTAAGAGAGTCCTGCAAACAAAACCAAAGAATATTAATTATTACCATGAAGACATGTGAAAGTATAAGAGTAACTGGCAGAAGTAAATACAGAGTCAAGAACAGAGTATTTCAATACTATAATAATGGTATGTGAATCTTATGTCTCTAGTATAAAGTGAAAAAGTCAAAATGATCAAAAATAACTAAAGCTATAATAAGTTTTAAGAAAAACACAATATAAAATACGTAAATAGTGTTATTAAAAACATAAATTGTGAGGAGGAGGGTAAACTTCTAAAGTCTTTGTATATGACAGAATTTGTTAACCATGGAAAAAAGCAGATTACCACTATAAGATGTTTTATGTAAACTGATGGTAACCATGAAATAAGAAAACTGCAGCAAATATACAAACAATAAAGAGAAAGAAATAAAAGCTTAGAACTACAAAATATTATCTAATCACAAAGGTGGACTAGCAAAGAATAAAGATATAAAGAAGCAAAAAAGCAACAAAATAACTAGGAAACATACTATAAAATATCTAGCAGCATGTTTTTAACTATCAATAATACAATAATATCTTAAATATAAATGGAATGAATTCTCCAATCAAAACATGTAAATTAGTTTAACCATTGTGAAAGATGGTGTGGTGATTCCTCATATATATATGTGTGTGTGTGTGTATATATATATATATATATATATATATATATATATATATATATATGATTGAACTATATTCTGCTTACCAGAGACTCACTTAAACTTAAAAGACACATACAGGTTGAAAGTTAAAATGGGAAGATAATCCATACAAATGCTAACCAAAAGAGAGCAGAGGTGGCTATACTTACAAGTGATTAAATAGACTTCAATTCAAAAACGGTTGCAAAAGACAAAGAAGGTCATTGTTTAAATATATAGGGGTGAATTGATAAAGAGGACATAACCAATTGTGTCCCTCAAATTGAAGCACCTAAATACATAATGCAAATATTAATGGACATAAACAAAGAAAGAGATAGCAAGACAATAATATGAGAAGACTTAAGGACCCCACTTTCAACAAGGAATACATCAACAGACAGAAAAGTAATAAGGAAATATTGAACTTGAATTGCATTTTTAATCAAATGAACCTAATAAATATATACAGAACTTTCCATCTAACAGTAGCAGAATATACATTTTTTTCCAGTGTAAATATAACATCCTTCAGTTTGGACCACGTTAGGTAACAGAAGAAGTATTAACAAATTTAAGATTACAATTATATCTAGTATCATTTCAGATACAATGCTATAAAACTAGAAATTAACAACAGCTGGAGTCTTGAAAAATTAACAAATACGTGAAATTAAACAGCATGCTTCTGAAAAACCAATGGGTCAAAGAATATACCAAAAGAAAAATTAAACAATATATTGAGGCAAATGACAATAGAAGCAAAACATACCAAAACCTATGAAATGCAGTAAAAACATTTCTAAGAGGGAAGTTTATCACAACAAATGTCTATATTAAAAACAAAGAAACATTCTAAATATATAATCTAACATTATATATCAAGGAACTAGAAAAAGAACAAAACTAAAAAATGAACTCAAAATTAACAGACAGAAGTAAATAATAGAAGTCAGAACAGAAATAAATAGAAAACAGAATAACGTGAAAAAAAAGGGTCAGCATCACTGATCATTAGAGAAATGCAAAACGAAACCACAGTGGGATACCATCGCATGCCAGTCAGAATGGGAATGATTAAAAAGTCAAGAAACAACAAATGATGGCAAGGTTGTGGAGAAATAGACATGCTTTTACACTGTTGACGGAAATGTAAATTAGTTCAACCATTGTGGAAGATGGTGTGGCAATTCCTCAGGGATTTAGAATCAGAAATACCATTTGACCCAACAATCCCATCACTAAGTATATACCCAAAGGAACACAGATCATTCTATTACAAAGATACATGCATGCATATGTTGATTGCAGCGCTATTCACAATAGCAAAGACACGAAATCAACCCAAATGCCCTTCAAAAATAGAATGGATAAAGAAAATGTGGTCCATACACACCATGGAATACTATGCAGCTGTAAAAAGGGATGAGATCACATCCTTTGCAGGAATATGGATGGAGCTGGAAGCCATTATCCTCAGCAAACTAATGTAGGAACAGAAAACCAAATGCCACATGTTCTCATTTATAAGTGATAGCTGAACAATGAGGACACATGGACACAGGGAGGGAAACAACACACACCGGGGTCTGTCAGGAGGTGGGGTGGGGGCAGGGAAAGCATTAGGAAAAATAGCTGATGCATGCAGGGCTTAATCCTAGATGATGGATTGACAGGTGCAGCAAACCACCATGGCACATGTCAACTTATGTAACAAACCTGCACATCCTGCACATGTACCCAGGAACTTAAAATAAAAATAAAAATTAATAAAAAGAAAAGAAAACCATAGAAATAATCAATAAGATTAAGAGTTGGCTTTTTGAAAAATAAACAAAATGGATCGAACTTTAGGTCATCTGACTAAGAAAAAAGGAGCAAAGTCTCCATTAAATAACATAAAAAATGAAAATGCAGAAATTGCTATAGATACCTAAGAAATTTAAAAAGTTTATAAAGGACTATTATGAACAATTATATGCCAACTAATTGAATAAACTAGAGAAAGTAGATGAATATCTAGAAAAATACAACTTACCAAAATTTAGTCAGGACAAAATAGAAAGCCAGAAAAGATATAAAGAGATGAAAAAGTAATCAGAACCTCTCCTCCCATCAATAAGAAAAATTCCAAGACCAGATGTGTTTACAGTACAATGCTACAAAAATTCAAAAAATAATTACTAACAATAGTTTTTAAAACTTTTCCAAAAAAAAATTGAGCTAGAAAAACACACTTTCAAATACATTTTGAGGTCAGCATCACCTTGACACCTCAGCCAGCCGAAGACATCACAGAAAACATAACTACCAGTAAATTTCTCCGATGAACATAGTTGTAAAAATCCTCAAGTAAACATTAGCAAGCTGAATCCAATAACACATCAAAAGTATTACACATCATGATCAAGTGAGATTTATCATTGGCATGCAAGACTGGTTTGACATATGCAAATCATTTATTATGAAAAAACACATTAGCAGAATTAATGATAAACACATATAATCATCTTAATTGACACAGAAATAGTATTAAATTCCAAGATCCTTTCTTGACAAAAACTCTCAACAGTTATTATATAAGAGAAAAGTTGCTCAACACAAACAAAGGCCATTTAAAAAAACCAGAGGTAACATTATAATCAGTGGAAACATACTGAAAACTTTTCCATAAAAATCTAGTACAAAGCAAGGATGCCCACTCTTGACACTTCTGGTCAATGTAGTAGTGAAGTAATAGCACATACAATCAGGCAAGTAAAATAAATAAAAGTGATCCAAATTAGAAAAGATAAAGTAAAATTATCTTTTTGCAAAGGACATGATCCTGTATGTAAACAAATCCCGCAGACTCCACATAAAAACTGTTAGAAGTAATAAAAGAATTCAGTAAAGTTGCAGGATACAAAATCATCATAAAAAATCAGTAGTATTTTCATACTCAAAGATGATCTAATTGAAATATAAATTTTTAAAATACCATTTACAGTAACATCCAAAAAATAAAATAAAATATCAAGAAATAAATTTATCCAATGAGTTGAAAGATCTATGTACTAAAAATTTCAGAAAATTGATGCAAAAAATTGAAGAAAACAAAAATAAATGGAATAATATCTCATATTCTTAGACTGGAAGAATTAATATTGTTAAAATGTCCACACTACCCAAAGCAATGTACAGATTTAATTCAATCTCTATCAAAATATCAATGGCATTTTTCACAGAAATTGAAAAAAAATCCTACAATTTTTGTGAAATCTTAAAGACCTCAAAGAGCCAAAACAAGTGTGGGAAAGAGAAACAAAGTTGGTGGCATAGCCCTTCCAGATTTAAAATTGTATTTTAAAGTTACAGTAATCAAAACAATATGGTACTCACATAAAAACAGAAACATAGACCAGTGGAATAGAATAGAGAGCCCAGAAAGAAATTCAAACATATACAGTCAACTAATTTTTGACAAACACCTTAAGATAATGCAATGGGAACGTAATAGTCTCTTCAATAAATGGCACCTGTAAAACTGGATTTCCACAGGCAGAAGAATGAAATTGGACCCTTTATTACACTAGTCACAAAAATCAATTTAAAACAGATAAAAGGCCTAAATATAAGACCAGAAATTATAACACTTCTGAAAGAAAACACAGAGAAAAAGCTCCTGGACATTGGCCTTGGTAATGATTTTTTGGATATTACAACAAAACCTCAAGCCAGAACAGCAAAAATGGCTGAATGGGACAACATCAAGCTAAAAAGCTTCTGCATAGCAAAGAAAATAATTAGCAAAATGAAATGGCAGCATAGCGTTGGAAAAATATTTGCAAACCATATATCGGATAAGGAATTTATATCCAAAATGTACACAGAACTCATGGAATTCAATACTAGAAACACAAACAACATGATTATAAAATGAATAAAAGACCTGAATAGATATTTCTTCAAAGAAGACATTAAAATGGGTAACAGGTATATGAAAAGCCACTCAACATCATTAATCATCTAGGAAATGCAAATCAAAACCACTATGAGATACAACCTCACATCTGTTAGGATGGCTATTATCAAAAAGTCAAAAGATAAATGATGGCAAGGATGTGGAGAAGAGAGAACGAGAGAACCCTTGTGTACTGTTGGCAGGAAGTAGATTGGTACAACTGTTACGGAAAATAGTGTGGAGGTTTCCAAAGTAATTAAAAGTAGGACTACCATAGACACAGTAATCCCTTTTCTGGAAATACACCCAAAATAAATGAAATCACCACCTAGTAAACATCTATACTTCCATATTGACTGTGTCATTATTTACAATAGCCAAGGTAGAGATACAACACAAACGTTCATTCAAAAACAAACTGATAAACTATGGTACTGGTATATTTGCATTTTTTTAATCAATGTAGTCACAAAGTCCTGCCTAGGTTCAAGAAGGAGGAAAATATTCTCTACCACTTGATGATGAGTGGCAAGGCTGTAAAAGAGCATTTGAGACTGGAAACATTGCTGTGCCTATTTTTAGAAAACATGATCTGTCGCAACAATAAAATGAGACATAACTATAGATAAAATAGAGATGTATTAGGTTGGTGCAACCTACCTAGTATATTAGGTTTTTACTTTTAATAATGAAAACCACAATTACTTTTGCATCAACCTAACAGAAAACCAAAGAAAATACTAAAATACAATGTCATTAAATTTGAAAACTGAAATGAAGTAGATAATTTTCTATATTATTTACCAAAATTGATTTAACATATAAAACCTAGAGTAAACCAGTAACCATTAAATAAATTAAATCTGAAATCAAATTTTTCCCTTTGAGAAATACTGAGCCAGAATTTTGTGTTATTGTTTTACACTTTAGCATGAATATGATTTTTATTTAGATTTTTTTCTTTGAAAAACATAGGGAAAAATATAAAAAAGAAACTAAAAATTACCTATAATACCACCATTTATTGAGGTATTTACAATAAAACTGAAAACGCTACCGAGCTACATTTACTTATCAAATCCCATCCCTTAGAAGAACCACCATGAATCACTGGCTTACATTCTTCCAAAGTTCCCATTAGATTATCTTTGAAATCGTCAAGTTTGTCAGTTTTTTCTGCTACAAACAATTTCGTTCTCCTCCACAGTATTTTATTCTTTTCATACAAATATTTTACTTGTTCAGAGATGAGAGTCATAGCTGCCAGATGATTTTAAATCATAAAATTAAAATTGTAACATTACATAGTAAGTGTAATATTGGATGTTAAATGCATGCTCCCCAAAACTGTGGTTCTGTGAGCCAGAATCTTATAGATAATTTTTACCAAACTTTCAAAAGATAGCTAATCCTTACTTTACTCAAGTGAATTCAAAGGATAGAAAAAAATTACTCAATCCTTTCAAAAGGCTACTCTAACCTTTATATCAAAGACAAAAATAACTATACCATATTATAAAATTACTGAAAATAAATAATAAAATATTATCAAATTGAATTTTGTAGGATTTATCCTTGGAATCCAAGGATGGTATTGAAAAAAATCCACCATGGTTAAGATATCAATAAAAAAGAAAAAAAAATGAGGAAACTGTGATAAATTATAGGTAATAAAATATTATTCCCTAAAAAAGAATAAGATTTTGCCACTTACTACAACATGGAGCGCCTGATGAATATTATATTAAGTGAAATAAGCCAGACACAGAAAAAAATATATTACATGATCTCATTTATATGTGGAATCTAAAAAAAAGTTAAAAGGATACAAAGTAGCAGATATATAGGAAGAACAAGTTTGGTGCTCTAATGTGTAACATTACGACTTTAGGTAATAAAATTGTATTGTATATGGGACTTATGCTAAAGGAATAGGTTTTAGCTGCTCTTTCCACAAAAGCAAAAACAAAAATGAGTAACTCTGAGGGGATGGATATGTTAATTAGCTTCACTCTATTAACCTTCTTACTGTCGATATGTATCCCATAACATCATGTTGTATACCTTAAATATACACAATAAAATTTATTGGAAAAAAAACTTATGATTTTTCTCAAACAGCCAAGAAAGAGTAATTTATACACACTCTATTATAATGTTGTTCATTAGTATTATTGATTTTAAATTTGGTAACTGAACTGTGATAATTATGGACTAATCAAAGGATCTTATTCAGTGATTAGGCCAAGTATCAAAGAGTTTATCTATTTTAATGGTTATTGATTAAGACATACATTTGTATATATGGTGAAAATTCAAAATTATGACTTTAGATTTTTTTTGGCCGCTGTGCCTTTTTGGTCTTGTATGAATACACAGTAGAGCTATTGGTAGATAATCTAATTAATCCGTCTCATACCTCAATATCAATATCTCTCACACACACACACACACACACAAACACACATAATGCAAACAGCAGGGATTTATTTATTGAACATTTCAGGTGTTCTCACACTGGAATTAATTAGCATTTTTAGGAGGAAATATGAGTTTCAATGGTATTTTATAATATTTAAACACTCTGTCAAAAGAGTCAAATCTCTCAAGTTTTGAATTGATGAGAATCAAGAATAAATATGTACTCTTATACCTCCATATATATACTCTACACTGCCTCTGCACAAAACTCCCAATTCAGATGTTGCAAACAACCAGTTGTTGAACTTAATACATTGAAGAAATGTGCATTAATTTATTTTAAACGCTATGCTATGTGTGAGTAGAAGAGTATAAAGAAGGATATGAACAAGAAATCAGCAACCATTTGCCAGAAACTAGACCTTAAGTCAATGCACCTGAAACATTTAGTCTGGTTTCTATGTAACTGATATGTAAAGAAGAGGGAATAGGAAGAGAGCACAATGCTTCTACTCAAATTGTGGGCTCGCCAATGTTACAGAATAAGTCCTACTTCTCTTTTCTCCTCAGAGACAGATTTAAGAAAGAGAGTGAGCAGAGGTATTCAAAAGGGCTGACGTTTCTATTTCGGCCCCGCAAAATCTATACAATCAACTGCTTCTCTTGTGTTGTATTTGAATGTCGCCTCAAAAATTCCTTTGTGATTTTGATCCCATTAGAATCCGTGTTTATTTTCTTGAAAGTAAATAAAATTTACATCAAATGGAATATCAGAATATTATTAATTTCACTGAATCAATCAACAAATTGATAATAATTTAATTTATTCCATTGTTACATGTCCTAGAAAGATTATTAAAGGTCACGCTTACCACATTATAAATGATATCTATGGTACCTGGTAAGAATAAGAAACATGTTTAAAGATCACTAGAGCTCAGGTTTTTAGACGTTTATTCTTGCAATATTTCTTTTTTATTATTATTATACTTTAAGGTCTGGGGTAATGTGCACAATGTGCAGGTTTGCTACATAGGTTGACTGGTGCAGCAAATCAATATTCTTGCAATATTTTGAATGCACTATACTTTCTTACAGAATGAATGTTTAATTTCATAACTTGTTTATTTGACACCATAATTCAACCAAATCATATGACAAAGAAAAAACATTTAGATTTGACAAAAGTGATCTTCAGCAAAGCCAAGAATGAATTTACTCTACTGCTACATCATTACTTAGGAATAAAACTGAGCATTTTTCACTTATTTTAGGATTTTCCAGTATCTTGTTATGGAATACATGTGGGGCTCTTCTGTTATGCCAAAATGTTAAGGATAATTATTTTTCTCAGCATCTTAAAATTAATTGCCAGCAAACTTCATTTATTACCTCCTTCTAACCCTCACTAATTGTTTGGCCATGGAGAAAAATGCAACACAGCTGACAGATTGACACTGTAGTTGTAGAAGCATATGAAGATTCACATCTGGGAACTTTATGATTGTCAATAATTTCTTCCTCTAATCAACGTATATTTAACTTTCCACTAATGACATAATTACTGACTAAGTCTATTTGGGATATACAATAATTGAAGTCAGCTGCTAGACTTCTAGATGCCTTCATTTTAGAAAATCACGTCAAGCCATGTTCTTGAATTAGTACAAAAAAAGACAATTGAAGTTGTATGTTATCTGGCTGATAACAAAAGGTATTTCAGAAATTTAGAGCTATTTTGGGGGTATCTTTTTCACTTCAGAGGAATAAAAGAACATTGAAAATGCAGGGATGAAAGTTTTTCTACATATGTATGATTGTATTAAGCAAAGGTGAATAGAGAAGACATTTTAGAAACATAAGAAGATAAGTGCTAGGTGCAATATCAGCAAAGTATCTTAGGATACTACAAACAGTACACTAGGGCCAGATGAGAGTATAAGTTTTGAAGAGTAGGAAAAAATAGACTAAATACAGATTGCTTTCTTAGGTAGCATTAAGGAACGCTTATGAAATGCTTTTGAGCAGGGAAATAGTAAAGACACCGATGCTCTACTAAGTAAAGTACTTACTAGAAAAATGACATGAAGTAGAGACATATCTTGAGACTAAAAATGATCATTATTAGGAAAAATAAATGTTATGTTTGATTCAGTATTTATCTTGCCCTTAATTATTTATTAAAGGAAAATTATGATGAAATACAAATATAAAGCTTCTATGAACTTTTTAAAATTTGAAGTTGAGACATGCACATGAATGAAATAAAAAGCCCTTAAGTTTGTCTCCCAGTGGTTATTACCCAGATTTTCTTATTTATAGGTGTACATATTGATATAATTTTCTTCCTTGCTGAAAATAGATGGCTACTACCTTCCAAAAATGTGCCCTTTATTATTTTGACTTAAGAAGTTATAATACATTGTACCTTTTTATTTGTAATCATTGTATTACACATCAGATGTATCAATTCTCTTTCAAAATCTAATATCTAAAGATGGTAAAAAATAACAAAAATGGGTTATTTGCTTGTTATATATTTTTAACCGCTGAAAACATGATTTTTCAAACATTAATCATACTCCAAGATCATACTTTCAAAACATGTTATTACAGAACAAGATCCAAAGTTAATTGCAAATAAACACATCATGATCAAATGCTTTCTATTACTTTATTACTTCCAAGAAATAGATGAGGAAATATAAAATATGTTGTATATGATCTCTTACCTAACTTTTACAGACAATTTGAAGCTAAAAAATTATTTTTGAGAATAAACATGGAGATGTCTTCAGTAATTCCAAAGGCGAGCAGCAGTTCAAATTTAAAGAGGACCTGGGACTTTTGATCGTCTAGGGCTTTTAGACACTAGAAAACCTATTCCATATAAATTGGATTATAACAGGTTTGTGGCAAATCAAAACAAAAATAAGTCAAGAGGAATGTTTTCAAGATAAAGAGTTTATCCTTTAGGCTTTTGTTGTATGTGACTTCCCAGCATAACTTTTTGTGCCTCATTGAAGTTTTAATTTGCCTAAAGTAATATCAAAAAGTGTATTACTTTTATTACTACCTTCCTTTTTATGGTGATGAAGATGTTTTTGATGATTCCTTGATTTAGTAATTGGAAGCATAATTTCATGTGAAATGTAAATTGCTACTCTCACATAAATATACATATATCAGATTTATCCAGGATTCATATCATTTCAAAGAAGAAAGAGACAGCACAGGGTAAATGAATGAGGAGAAATGGTAATTTACCAATCAACTAACTTGGGCACATTTTTTTCATACTTATGTGAGCCTCATTTTATTCCGTAAATAGTTTATCAGTAATGCATTTTCTTAATTCATTTTTGCAATGGAATGTAATATAATTCCACTGTGGAAAATTTGGAAATCAAAAATAAGCACAAGAAAAAAAATAAAAATAATCTACCATGTTAACATTTAGATATATCCACTATAAAAATTGGTTTATTGCCAACTCACATAAGTATGTGTATTTTGAAAGTAATTCCATCAGTATAAGGAGAAGAAAATAAAATCCCAAGATCTTTGGTGTCATGTGGTGGCACACATCATAACAGGAAGAAGCTCTGTTTCACAAGAGAGGAAAAGAATTGGGAACTTTACAAGCCATCTGGAGGAAGGAGTGGTAAGTAAGTTTAGAGAGGGAAAGAAGAGAATTTCTTGGTGATATTTTAATATTAATCTTATTGAAAATGAAAAGCAGTCTGATATTCAAAATAATGTCAACATGATGCCAAACAACATCGGGGGAAGGGAATCCTGGAGTCTGAGGTGGCCCTAAAAATGCATGCCCTCTGATAATGACTGACATTGTAGAGGGGGTGCTTTGCACATGCCCATAGGTACATATTTGATACTTCAGGTATATCCATCAACTATATATTCCCAGTCTACCAAATTACTGACCTGAGATTATAAACATTGCAAAATTTTCTTTATTATGGTTTTACATCATTAATTGTGGAGAATTTTCCCTTTGCTTTACCACATCCCCATCTAATATTGAGTATTCTCCAATGTAGTATTTCAGGTACATTCTGGAGCAAGTCTACTTTAGCCTGTCTTGTTGCCCAAGTCTTTGCTCTTCTGTCGATAACTTCTGTCCTACAACTTCTCAGATGGCTACTTTGAGACAGAGTTGTTTTCCAGTAAAGACCCTACTCCAGCCTCAGGTAGGGCACTCTCCCCTCAGAATTACAGAGAGCACGACTAAAAATGATAGTGATTGTTAACAAGATTAATTGAGAGTGTAGTACTAAGAGAAAGAAAATGCTCAAAGGAATTCAAAACTGTTACCTACACTGAGAGGCCTTGAAACCTAATAGGACTTCAGAGCACTTCTGTCGTTAGGGTACTTCACCATTCTGAATGCTTATAGCAACCCTCACAGATTGGATTCTCTTGGCAGTATAATACCTCAGAATCTAGGCCCAATCAAAATGTTCTGGAAAGAAATCTGTATGCTTATGTGTCCCAGAGTACTTGCCAATACAAATACATA